>NC_079901.1:24739849-24743255 GCF_024868665.1 Triplophysa rosa | reverse complement strand
AGAGAGAGAGAGAGAGCGAGAAGAATGGGACCATCTGGACTTGTGGGAAATTAAGGAAAAACTGAAAGGGGCAAAAAAACCCTGGCAAGACTTACCCGAGAGCAAGCGAGAATCTGCTGTTGTCTGTCTGGATCATGAAATACTTCAGCTTCATACTGACATGAGATTCATCCAGAAGACTTGACTGTTGTCCCTCCGGGCACCACTGAGACCCCTCGGAGCAAAACATTCCCCCCAAATCCCACTGCCTATTATTTATGGATTTATTTGTTTTTCTGCATGATTTAGTTGCAGTTTTGTTACAGGAGCCAGTTAGTTGTCAGTGTTTCCAGGAGAGTTGAGATCATCATAACTTCTGCCGCTGAAGGTGTTTTACACATCGAGTATAAAATTCAGATTACTGAAGGTCAAAGGTCACAAACTCTGTCCATAAGGAACCATTTTACAACTTTAACTTATTTTCTGTTGAAGTGCTTAAGAGGAACAGTTCACCCGAAAATGAAAATTCTGTTATCATTTACTCACCCTAAGATTGTTCCAAACCTGTATAAATGTCTTTGTTATGCTAAACACAAAGGAAGATATTTGGAAGAATGTCAGTAACCAAACAGATCTCATCCCCCATTGACTGCCATAGTATTTGTTTTCCAACTATGGCAGTAAATAGAGGATGAGATCTGTTTGGTGAGTGAATGATGACAGAAGTTTTATTTTTGGGTGAACTGTCCCTTTAAGGTCCGAATCTAAAGGTTCCTGAGAACTCAGTTTAGTCTCTTCAAGTTGTGTTTTAATGAAAGTATCTTCGCTATTTCTCTGACTATTCCTTGGTGAGACACAGACGAGATGAGAGTTGGCCTGTTTTGGGGATTTTTTTGCTGCCAGAATTGAGATTTTTAAGATATTTCTTAATTTGGGGCGTTGGCAAACCTGAGCACAGTTTGAGACGTTGTTGATCCCTTCGTCACAAACTCAAGAGGAGACAAACTGAGATTTTCTCAGACACAGTTAAGATCTCAAATAGATGTCATTTAAGATTTAAAACAGAGACACTAGTATACACATTTTTAAAAAAATGCTATAAAACTAGAGGCAAACTAAACTTCCCATTTAAAATATATGTTTTTTGGGAATCTAATCTTGTACATTTGTGTTTTCGAAGTACATTTCAAAGTTTCGTTTCCACGAGCTAAAATACAGATTACGAAAGTTTTCATCCGTCTTGTGTTGTAGGAATTTAATCTCCTGTATGAAGAGGCGAGGTATTACCAGCTGACACCCATGATCAAAGAGCTGGAGAGATGGAAACAGGAGCGCGAGCAGAGACGTCTGTCACAGCCGTGTGACTGTCTGGTGGTCCGCGTGACCCCTGACCTGGGCGAGAGGATCGCCCTGAGCGGTGAGAAGATCCTCATCGAGGAGATCTTCCCTGAGACTGGTGATGTCATGTGTAACTCTGTCAACGCCGGCTGGAATCAAGATCCCACTCACGTCATCCGGTTCCCACTGAACGGATACTGCAGACTGAACTCAGTGCAGGTGAAAACTCTGAACATGACGTGTGAAATAGCTGAACACACACACACACACACACACACACACACACACACACACGCACACACGACAGTGACATTATAAAGAACTTCGAGGCGACACCGGATTGAGAGAGAGAGAGAGCACCTATCGGGGGCGAGCAAAATGCGGGACGTATTTTTCATTCGCTGGAAAAACAAAATGATAGAGCAGAAGAGAAGAGAGGCTAGAAAATGATATGCATAATTTACACCATTCTGCTTTTTAAGACAACTTCTGCCTTTAAAAAAAAAAGTGACTCCAGTGTAACAGTGCCCAGAGCCGTTGAAATACACGTATTGCATTTTTTAATACCATACTTACACTTTCTCAAACAGCCTCAACCCCTTCATGCTTCTTTTAAAGATTTCTAAATGGCTCGCCATGGAATTAATTGGCGGCATCAACTAACACAACACTTTCTTTGTGTCTCCCGCGGAAGTTCGACCGCTCCGTCTCACGCTCTCATCTTCTGTTTCTGTCACGTGCTGCTTTTGCTTTTAAAACTAGTTGAGTTCTGTGAACAGACGGACCTTTATTTTACACCAATGTCTCTCTCTCTCTCTCTCTCTCTCTCTCTCTCTCTCTCTCTCTCTCTCTCTCTCNCTCTCTCTCTCTCTCTCTCTCTCTCTCTCTCTCTCTGTTTCTCTCTCAATTTCAGGGTACTTTATTGCCATTTCTGCGTGTTCTTACAATATTGCCAAAGTATTGAACATAAAAAAAGCCTTTTTTTAAGTAAAAAAGGATGTCCACAGGTCAAGTCCAGTGAGCAAGTCCGGACGATATTTATAGTAATATTTACATTTATAGTACAAACAACATGTGTGTGAAATCTAATTCGTCATTCATAAGCTCAATGCTTGTGGTCTTTGGGTGATGTGATGTGATTAATGTTAGTGTGTTGCTGTCCATCATTTAGAACAGTTCTTACGTCAGAAGCCCATCATGATCTCTGTCCTGTCTGCGCTTATGAAACAAATGTTTATTACATTGTACGATTCTTTGAAACTTAAAATAAGAATGTAGACTTTTAGTCTACTTGTACTACTTTTTAGTGCTAAACTACTAGTTTACTAAGAGTAGAATAGAGCACTATTTACTTTACTGTATCTCTATAGTTTAGTTTCAGGCACGTCGAGGGCAGGCTGGATGTGTGTGTGTGGGGTCCTGCAGGAAGGGTGTGTGTGTTTCTTACAGAAGACATGTTGAACTGTACACTCCTGTTGTCTATTGTGTGAAGGACGCAGTAATCCTGCTTCACTACACAACACAATACAAGTGTGATACCTGTAGATTCATCACCGCAGGCGTCGCACCACACCTCACCTTCATTTTGGGTTTTATGCTGTGTGTGTGTGTGTTTCACTTAAAGAAGTGAGACTAGACAGAGAGAGAGAG
Source organism: Triplophysa rosa (assembly GCF_024868665.1). NCBI lineage: Eukaryota > Metazoa > Chordata > Actinopteri > Cypriniformes > Nemacheilidae > Triplophysa > Triplophysa rosa. The sequence goes on along the minus strand of NC_079901.1, from coordinate 24,740,288 downwards.
AGATTAAATGAGTCTGATGTGAGATTTGAGGCATTGTGGAAAGTGGCAGCTGAGCGGACCATGAGAACAGGTTCAAAAAGAAAAACACTCTTGGCCAACGCACACACACACATGCGCGCACACACAGTGTGTCAGACTCAGTTCATATCTCACAGTGATGGAGAACCTGAATCAACACGGACGTCGTTAAACTTCCATCAAATTGATAAATGTTGTGCTGCAGAGAGAGAGAGAGAGAGAGAGAGAGAGAGAGAGAGAGAGACTGAAGCGGTCCACTGACACCACACAGAGTGGCTTACACACTCACCCTAATACACACACACACTCACCCTAATACACACACACACTCACCCTAATACACACACACACTCACCCTAATACACACACACACTCACCCTAATACACACACACACTCACCCTAATACACACACACACACAC
>NC_079901.1:24690577-24738977 GCF_024868665.1 Triplophysa rosa | reverse complement strand
ACACACACACACACACACACACACTCACCCTAATACACACACACACTCACCCTAATACACACACACACTCACCCTAATACACACACACACACACAAACATACACATACATGTTTGAATTCATGTAAACACACTCATTGTGATTCAAACACACAATCACTGTAATTCACACACACATTGAGTATAATTCTTACACTTGTCATAATGTGCACGCACACGTACAGACTGTGTGTGAGTTGAAGTGTGTAAACTTAAATGTTTGAGGCAGATCTGCGGTGTGTGTGTGTGTGTGTGTGTGTGCGCGTGTGTGTGTGCGCGTGTGTGTGTGTGTGCGTGTGTGTGTGTGTGCGTGTGTGCGCGTGTGTGTGTGCGTGTGTGTGTGTGTGCGTGTGTGTTCGTCCGTGTTGAAGCCCCTCTGCGAGACAAACGTTTGTTCTCTGATCGTCTTTGCCAGGAGTGACACAAGCGAGACTTTTCCTAATCCTTCACTGTTAATGTCAGGAATTTGACTTGAAAATGTGAACGAACAGCAGGAAACCAAGTAAAGGAGCCTGGATGGAGGGGGTCTCGTGATGAATTGAGCCCTTCATGTTCCTGACGCTCCGGGGCGACTGCACACACAATCAGACGCAAGCTCTTCACACTGTGTGTCTTTGAGCTTTGACCCTCTGTGTTTTCCGTCCTCACAGGTGCTGGAGCGTCTCTTTCAGAAGGGCTTCAGTGTGGCCGCGTCTTGCGGCGGCGGCGTCGACTCCTCGCAGTTCAGCGAATACGTGCTGTGCCGTGAGGACCGGCGGAGTCAGTCCACCAACACGCCCATCAGGATAAAACAAGAGCCGTTGGACTAGAGAGACGTTCCGGCCCTCTGCCCCTGACCCGAACTACACGAACACACACATGGACTCTTCAGAGCTCAGCGTACAAACGGGGGAATGTATTTTATCACACGCAAATCACCAGAACCGAAACAGGAGCAGCTATAATCCACCAATGAGAGGACGTCATCGGTCCAGACGGGCTGCAGGCCCCGCCCCTCACTCGTTACAGTATGATTTATCGTCTTTACATGCGGTGAAAAGTGTCGGACATCCCGAGCGGACAGACAGGACGAACGAAGGCACTGAGGCCAGAATGACTCTCAGCATCAGGGGTCGAGGGTCAACTCATCTCATGACTGCTTTTAAGTCCATTATCGTTGTTTATAAAACACGACTTTTTCACACATTATAGCAACACGTATGCAGTTATCGGTACTAAGAATCTGTTTTTGTGTTATTTTGTGTTATATGAAGGATGACGGGATTGGAGGCATTGTGTTGGAGAGTTTAAGAGAGATTTTTCCTGGCAGAAACAGTATTACACCCTGCGGCCGTGTGGTTTAATGCATGCGCTGCAGAAGACGTCTTTGTTTGAGAGCTGCGGGTATTTCAAAAGCGTGTGCCACAGTTATTCATATCATCATCATCAGATCGAAAGAATTTTAAACCAAATGATACCGGTACGATGAGCTGAGGGTCCAAACGCACGAAGAACAAAATCTAAAGATCTTCCAAGGCCAAATATTGGACGATTGTGTCTATACGATGATTCACTTTTAAATTCAGTTCTGACATGAAGCGCTGCGTAAAAACAAGCAGCCGGTGCGTTTAAAGATTCAGTGGAAATAATTTTAACTTTCAGCTCCTGACGGAATGAGGCTAGTCACTATGATGCATACATTTTTTACACCGTCTTTGTGAATAAATCATCATTATTCATCACCCCGATTTGTTTGAAGTTGTGGCTTTACTGGTTTTGATGTGGAAACATTGTCAGACGAATTCATTGCGAGTGAATGGCAGATGTGTTGTGTAAAGGGTAGGCCTACTGGCTGACCGAACAAAGGCGTTTTTCAGATTTTAGAGGTGGTACGTGTGCTCTGTGTAATGAATGCTTTTGTCGTATCTACAGCCCACACGTGCAACACAATCGCTGGAATTAAACGGAAGAGTTTCCCTGTCTGTCTGAAATGCAATCATTTGATTTACAAATATGATCAATTGATTGCTTTTTGTGATGTATTAAAATACTGTCATTACATACAGGCTAACCTAAATCATCTTGGGTTTTTAACCAAACAAAACATATGCAATTGTGTAACATTTTGAAAGCATTCCATTTTAACTGGCATTACAGATTTATGAATGACTGGTGTGATGTCAGAGGGGTGGAGGTCACGTTCTGTGCAAAAAAAAGAATCGTCCAACATCCAGATCAAAAAGCTATGGATGAAAGCCGTCTCTCCCAAATATTTGCATCTGAAAATCAAAATCCAGACAACAATGCCATTTCTTCTCAGTTCGTGTGTATTGTGTAGTTTTGTTTGCCATCAGTCGAGTCCAGTGGTGTTCGGGGAGAACTGGTCCACTTCGGTCATCGAGCCAGCACAGAGAGAATGGCCAAACACAGCTTTCATCTCACGCGCTCCACATCTCCGCCCAACACACAGAAGTGCTCAGAAGATCAGACGAACTTTGCGACGGTGACGTGATGACGTTTGGGACATACAGTGACCATCACTGCCTGATGTAAGATATAAGAACGCTTACACATCAGAGCTTACGAGAAAGAAAAGCTTTGACGATTTTAACATTGACGTCGAGTGAAAAATTACGTTCGTCACGTGACACGATCTGACGTGAGCGTCTGTTGACCAATGGGAATTCAGACAGCCCCAGGGCGTGCTTTGAGAAATGTAATAAATGGCTGCAATTCTCCTTGATTTCGTGTCATTTTTACATCCATCAGATGTTGGAGTTCATTGTAAACTTCAGCAGGTTAAACGTCGCAGTTTTTTTTTAATTGGATGAAATTAAAACAGCCAGCCGGGATGACGGTGAGTTTATTTTCTGTTAACGAACCCTAAACGGAGACATGTCGACTGCTTCAACACAAAACTGATGAATAAAAAATAAGCAAAGCAATATGTCATGTACATAAACGTATAGCTAAAAGAAACACATTTCAAAATGACTTACAAGGTAAAATTGTCATTATTTAATGTATTAATAATTAGACTGTTGTATTAAAGGGCATGTGTTTATTTGACAGTGTCTTTTTATTTACTTGCATATTTGCTTTAATAAAAAAGCGTTTAATTCACCTAAATTATGTTTGCTTTTTTTCCTGCACTTTCATAAAGCTGGTCAATGATCTGTAAACTCAATGGTGTATCAGTGGTTATTCATTTTAAACTAATGGTTTTAAATAGGGATGCATCCGTACCACTTTTTAAAGACCGAGTACCGATATTTGTTTTCTACTGATGCCTGTACCGATACCTCCTTTTCACAACACAGGGAGACCAATAAAAATAAAATAGCTTCTTAATTAAAAAAACAACTCCACCTTAAACACATTATGAAAAATAAACAATTTGATGTGCTTTTCACAAACTTTCAAAGCAAATTTCACAACAAATTTCTGTCAGTTGTGTCACATGAGGTATCGGTGCATTTCTAGTTTCGTATTAGTTTTGCATGTATTCCACCACTGAATCAGCTCTAGAACTTGTAATGTGATAATTATTTGAAGAGTTGGTGCCAAAATGAGATGACTCCAATTAAAAAAAATCTAAAATCATCTTTTTTTATCATGCATTCCGATTAATATCAATCAAACTGCAGTTGGTTTGTTTTGATTAAACCCATAATAACAAAAAAACACAGCTAACTAACACAATGAAACACAATAAAAACATGATAACATAATAAAAACATGATTTTTGAATTTTTTTAAAAACTGAGTTCAACTCATGAACTCATTTTGGAACCAAACTCTTCATCTAAACCAAACTGTGCAGTCAGTGTCAGACTATTTAATTTACTGTAGCATCAAATATACCTGTACATTTGGGTTAATGCACAGGTCTCAGAGCAGTTGTTTTCTTTAAAACACACTAAACCTGATTTGAATTATTATATTATTGTGTCTGGAGAATAACTGTTCTGAGTTTATCCAGGAACTTGATGAATTATGTGAGGAATTAAAGACAACAGTTTTAACAATAAAGCAGGATTCACTTTTTTCTGCTAAATGTTCTTCATATCAGATTCAAATCAAAGATCCTTTGCTGTTGATTTTATAACTGCAAAATACTGAAACCTTTGTAAAACAGCATTCAAATATTAGTCTTAAAACCTTCAAAGGATTTATAGTTTATAAAGGAAATAATTAGATCTTCAGTGTATCATCAAACGTTGACATGTTGAATAAAACTTGTTAGCATCTTTATATTGCTTTTTTCAAATTAGCTGAAGTGAAGAAACGTGCACGTTTAGAAATGCAAAAATCCATTTGCTTCCGAATTTACACCTTTGTTTCAGTTGAAACTTTTAAAGAGTACATAACATGAGATCATGAAAATTACATTTCATACAGTGTGTAATCCTGACTTTTGTTTTGCAAAAAATACATATAGTGTATACAACAATAAAATGAGAATGATTCATTTTGAAGTATGATGAAATGCTGGGCAGCTCACATAAGCAAAGTTGTTAAGTCTAGTAAACAGCTTATTTATTCCTTTACAAAATAGGTACAAATACAGAAGTATGTTGACACAAACAGAAATATTTCAGGATATGTACAGAATTTACCAAAAATAAGAGTTCTAATAAACACAAAGTCTTGTAAACAATATATACAAATTATCCATATATTGAAACATTAAACTCCAGCTGTGCACATCAGTAATACAATATGAAGAGAATAGAGTCCTAATAATATTTTGGCTACAAAGCGTAAGTCATAGAAAGACTCTCCAGCAGAAACATAAACCATAAGAAAAAAGTATTTTAAACAACCCAACAAATACATTTGTGCTTTGTTTTCGACAGTCGCACTGTCGAATGTGGGGGACGAAGTGTATTGCCTGAAACATGGCTAACGTGGACGCAAATGACAGTTCAATATAAATAGATATAAAACAAGAACTCCCTTCTAGTGCTTCATGGACACATACACACACATTTCTGCTGGACATCAGAAACACTAAAGACAAAAACAATCAAATATCAATAACAAACTTCAATGTGAGTTCATTCATTTTTGGACATCTTTACACAAACACACAAAGCAACAGGATTCATGGTGCATAGAGAGAGAGAGAGAGAGAGAGAGAGAGGGGGTCTGACATTCTGGATGTGATTGGGTCGGTACGCCGAAAGGTCACACAGAACTTGACCTCTCATGACATCGTGTAGAGCGAACCCTAACAAAATGATTCGAGTTGGTCTGTAGGACACTAAAGTCACTGAGCTCATGAATAACACCTGCTACTGCTGAACAGTGTTGGGTGTAACTAGTTACTATGTAATTAGTTACTGTAATTTATTGACTTTTCCCTTGAAAAAGTAAAGTAAGGGATTACTCTTTATTTTTTCTGTAATTTAATTAGTTACTTTTGATGCAATTAAACTAAATACTGTGTGTTATATATGTGTGTGCAATAGTGGAATTGACATCAAAATTCAAAGTTTAACTTTAAAATCCCTGCTTTAATAGATAACCTTCACATTTTTAATACTTTGGTCAGTTGATAAAACTACTTTTATGTAGTTTTATATTATTTATTTGAATGAATTAAATCATTCTTGAATCACTTAACTAATCAAGGTTGATATATAGGATATAGAAAGTAATTAGTAATAAGTAATTAAGTACTTTTTGGAGAAAGTCATTTGTACAGTAATCTAATTACACTATTGAATATGTAATTAGTAACTAGTAATACATTACTTTTTCAGAGTAACCTGCACTGCTGCTGAAAAACAAACTTGAAAAGAAAACCAGACACACATACAAGGAACGAATGAAAATAAAACTGAGTGAGAATAAACCTGCTAAACACGACAGGAAAAACACAGTCCAGGTAGTGAAATCCAGATTTATACGTGAGATTTTGGAAATGATCATAAGAATGGACTTCTCAGTGCATGTGATAAAAAGCAGAACGTTTTCTCTAATTGAAATTCTCTGTTTAGTATTGTGAGCGGGGCTTGATTTGAAATGTGAAAAATCGTCCCATTACGGAAATTAATTAAAATAATGGTTAATGTTGAATTTATGATGAAGACAAGCAGAAATCCAGCAGTGCTGATGAGTTTTGGTGTTGTATTGCTGTAGCTCGGATCACTACTGGTCTGTTATGGACGCATAGAAAAGTTATAAAAACACAATGAAAGATAAAAGCATCATGATAAATTGTAGGAAGATTTCTTTCTTTGTTTCAGATGTGATTTAAAGACATTATTTTGCTGCTAAAATATCATGTGGAAATCCTTTATACATGCTGTTAGAAACATCATAAAACATATTTACATTGAAATCTCACTGATAAAAGGGTTTGCGATTGTATGTTAAAGTATCTTCTTAAAAGTTTTTTTAAGGGGGTTGAAATACTGTGAATTGGTTGGACACTAATGATGACTTTTTAAAAACGTTTTCAGCATAAAGTTTAGAGGAAATTCTTTAACAAGAGCACATCGATCACTTCAAGACATTTCAGAGTCTTAAAGATCGTTCATTGTAAGCGCTTTCTGTGGAAAACACGAGCATGAGATCCACGACAAAAAATCATTTTTTACATCGTAAAAAAAAAAAATTCATAAAAATCATACATTTATAATCATAAAAAACCTTTTGCTGTAATTATGCAGCTAGTTGCCAGTAACTTACTGTAAATTTATATTCATCTAATTTATTGGCAACAGTTTGTTCAAAGATAAATGAACATCAAACATGAACAAATCTTTATCTTTACAAAAAAAGAAACTAGCCTCATGCAAAGCATTCTGGGATCCAGAAATCCTCATCAACCTTTTTCTGTTTATTTTTCTAATTTTAGTTCCCAGAATGCTTTGCGTGAGGCTGTTATTTTATAGTTTTTTCCAGTAAAGATAAAGACTTGTTAATGTTTAATGTTCATTTATCTTTGAACAAACTGTTGCCAGTAAATGACACAAATGTAAATCTACAGGAAGTTACTGGCAAACTGCTGCCAGTAATACTGTCAATTCTACAGAAATGTATTAAACAAAAATCAAGCAAAATGTAGTGGGATGTTTTTACATGATCAAAAATAAATAGAAATGTGCAAATTGGCCATAACAAGAAGCAAAAGGTATTCTCTGCAAATGAGCTTCAAGTAAATAAAATGCTGATAGATATTTCTGCTGGATGGATGAAGAAAATGATTTTTTGCAGTGAGATTCATTTACACGCTATAAACAAACATAAAAACAAAACGTCTTCCAATATGGCTCAAAGCCAGACATCTCTTATCTTAAAATAATCACTCTCATGAACACATTGAATGCATTGAATCACATAACAGTGGAAACATGATGGACATCTTCCTTTTTCTCACGATTTTCTGTCGTTTTCTATCAAAAGCGACGACGACATCACAGACACAGAATGTGAAGCGAGCTGAAGGCACGGCTGAAGGAAAGTCGATCGTCGGCTGAACGTCTCGTCTGTAGTGTCTGTAAAGAGTTTGCTTGGCTTTAGCTACTTGAGGAGAGCGCGATAGAGCAGCAGCGATCGATTCGTCTCTCTCTCCTGCTCCATGTAGAATATGAAGTCCCTGAGGTTGACGCGTGTTATTCTCTGTCGGGAATACTGCCTTGATGAGCTGGAGGGAGCCGACGATCCGGCCGGAGAACCTGCCGAACTTCCAGACACCTGAGGACAAACAAAACAGAAGAATTCTCTGACGGCCATCTTTGACAACACATGTCGTATCATAGTGCTTCAGTGTTTCACAATGAGCCGAAAATATTTTACACATCAAACATAACAACAAAAAAATGATAAAATCGTTGTGTTGTGTTACGGCGTTGTTCCAACCCGTTGTTCAGACAAAGCATCTTTCATTCCAGGTCAACATGCAAATAAACGCTGTTAACCTAGTTAACTAGGTAAATCTAGTCACTGTGTTCAGAAGACACACATAGTGACAAATCTAGCGACCATTTGGATAACCCTTAGTTGTGTCAGGTTCCCCACCGTCAAAAATGATTGACAATACGCATACAGTTTAGATCGGTGGTAGGGTTCTGTTCTGGGCAAAACGTCTGGGGAACGCAGAGATAACCCCTCTTAGGGTAAACGATACAGAACAAGCAGATGTCATTAGTTCTTATTGACATTTAAAGCTACAGTTTGTAAATCCGCCGCTAGAGGGCGCACGGTGAAAACAACAACAATCAGACGGGAACGAGATAACATGTTAGCGGATGAGGTAAAGTTTTATAAATGTTGCATATAATTGTGGTCCATAAATAAGTGACTGCTCGAAACTTGCTAGACGTTAGACACTACTTCCGCATTTGTCCACGACACTGTTGTCATGCGGTTTCTACATCAGTAAAGGCGGTAACAAAGGGTCACGCGGACATGACGCCATTGACAGGCGACTGCACGGCCTCGTGTCACTGTTTAGAATGGCGATTCTCTCACAATTTACAAGTAGTTTGAAACATTTGAGATATTGTAAGTACTCAACTGAACAAAATAAATAACACTGGCCTAGTGGTTTTTGGACATTTTACTGCAAAATTGTTACAAACTGCACCTTTAAGTGCAACACATGATGTGAAGTAATTGAGACAGTGGAATCAGGAAAAACAGTCGAATCAGAACTGTAAATGTGAGGTGGAGCTGGGGATGGAGGAGGGTCATTTGCTCTTGTGCAACGCGATAAGCTGCGGTTAGCTGAATGAAATAAAAACGGAAGCTGTGATTGCGTCATATTTCTAAAGGAAGATGAGGATCAGCGGATGACTCACGTGACCTGCCAGAACTAACGCTATACGCTTGATTTTTCATTCAGTAGGAAAATGTCCGCAGTACTGCCTCACGAGCGCGAGGTCTCGTTTTCCCGGCTCAGGGATCGTCTCTCTCGGCATCACCTGAGCAGAGAACGACAGGAGAAACATTCATTTCCCCGTACGGCGACCGACTCGTGAATAAAAGTACAAAGTCACTATTATTGACTGTTTGGCTATATAAACATGAATACAGTTCGTATGTAAATGTGAAAGAATATAACCAAAATCTCCGCTCTTTAATGTGTGTGTGGTGATTTTGTTATGTGATGTCACGGTTATAAATCAGGACTGACGAAAATGTGGGTTTTTGGGTAAAATACGCCGTGTTAAAATCCAAACGGATCTGAAGTGGCAGCTCAAATATGACACGATGACGTCACGAACATCCAGCGCTACAGTTCCACAAAATCCTGGAGGAAACACCGTACTGCCATAACATTCTCGTTAGGAACCATATTTTTGGTATATATAACACACTATGATGTCTTAAAATGTTTATTGTTAATATGTCAATTGCATTACTATTTATGTCTACTGTATGTGTACTGGGGGGGCATGGGCCGCTCGCTGGGGTTTACCACAATCTCACTTACAAAACGCAAAACTCAAACTATCCTCACATTAACCTGAAAGAATCCAAACAGACGCAATATAATACTGGAAAGATCTGGAAATGACAGACGGCTGTACACTTACTGTCAAAAATATATTTGACAGACAAAGTTGTGTATTTTAAAGCACTGTATCATTACTAGTTAAAAGCACTTTTTGGTTGTCATAAACACCTAGAAAAATGTGAATCGGGCCTAATGATAACTAAAATATGACATGATATTACTAACCGTTGAAGGTTTTTTTCGTGGTTTATCATAAAACCGGTAATCGTTACATACCAAGTCACATCAATATAAAACTTTGTATCAGAACTTTTTTGGATATTTCCAGCACATTGTAACAAAATGGCGATACTACTGATAACCGCGGTAAATGTGTTCACTACAACCATGATGTGAAATGTTCACACCGTTGCATCTCTAATCATTACAAACCAAGTGAACAGCACTAGACATGACTATCACCAACAATCTCTGTGTCACCGTCCAATGTGACGAAAGCACCTGACACAATAAAGCGCTGATGACAACAGGTTTCGTTTGGTCCCGTCTACATTTCTGGCACACATCACATCACAACCTAACCTGTCCTTTACCTTATTTTTATCGGTTGTGTTATTCATCTTTCACTGCTGTCCCACAATCCCCTGAACAAACCATAGGATTCCATAGGAAATAAATTAAAAACACATGCTCATGTGTATACTGTCTTACACCAATAACGCTTTAAGTATCTTTAATAAGTTTCATAAGTGTTTTTTTTTAAAATTTCTGAATCTGAGATATTCGGCTCTTCTGAAATGTCGTTTTACTTACGGCCACATTCAGATCAAACTTCACGTTCCTCTTCTGCGTTTAAGTGTAAACCGATGGAGAAGTCAAATAAACACGCGGATTCTTACACCGTTGAGTCAGACTTCCATCTTTCTTAAATGAAAAAAAAAGAAAAAACTATCGGATGCTAGAAACCACATAACACAAACAACAGAGCCAAATAAGACCGGAAACTAAATCTTTCTCTCCAACAGACATCGTACGATTACGCTGATTGCACTTAGTAAACACAAAGCAGCGAGACATGGAGATGCAAATGAAAACCATCTGACGGCAATCGGCGTGAAGGGTTCAGGGCCGGCTCAGGGTGGCCGCTCTCGCTCGCCTCGTCTTTACCGAGCCGTCAGTGAATCTGACGGGTGGAGTGTGCTGAATTCAGGACGGGCAGAGCGCAGGACACCCTCAGGGCCCGAGGACCTCTCGGAAGAAAGATCCGCCCTAATCAGGCCAATCAGAGTTGACCTCGTTTGAGAGGCGGTCCTGCCTTCTGCCATCCCAATTAATGCCAATCACAGCCTGGACCAATCCGCATCCGTCTACCTGGACGCAGCCTCCGGCGCACGTGTGTGTGTTTAAAACGGATCACGGGCGAGACAACACAAGAAATGTGAGTGAACAAGAGAGAGAGACACTCCCTAACACACAATGATTGACATCAATGTTATTAGTCAACCTAGTCTCAGATGTTTCTCCTGAAATTGCTCAGGACACAAATGTTTGAGTTGATATTGAGATCTTCAGTAATATTGACTTTTGATTGCAGACTCGGTTTGACACATTGTTGACATCTCTTCTCAAACTCTAAAGACAGACTCTGTTGTCGTCTGTTTCTATGGTGATTTTGAACCTCGCATTCATAAGCACACACGGCTCAGTTGGTTCACAGTTGTTCCCTGGGAAGCAAAATACACGAAATTACCGCTAATTATGTTTTGGAATCCTGATGTGAATTTGGCGAAGGTCAACATAGAGCAGAAGAAAGAAAAAGAGATTCTGCTTTTGTGGGAAGCAAAATCCACGGGGCAAACAACAGCATCTGTCATTTTATCAACGTGGAGCCCTCGCGGGCATCGTGTCACATGACATATCCGTCTGACAGCCAACACACGGATACCTCCAAACAGCAGAGAGAGAAAGAGAGAGAGAATGTTTATATTTGTTTATATTTAATTTAATTTTAATTATACTTCATTTTCATGTGCTTTGGCACATTGGTTTTATCCGAGTCCTATGAGAATGTTGATGGTCCATAAAGGGTCCAAAGATCCCAAAGGAGAGAGTAACAAGACGTGTCTGCGAGCCTTCTCACCAACACGCGCACACACTCACACACACACATGCGCACGCACACACACACTCTCTCACACACACACTCGCACACACACACACACACGCACGCACGCACGCACGCACGCACGCACGCACGCACGCACGCACGCACACACCATAAAAGCAGAAGAACATGAGCGGTGCCAGTGAACAGAGAGGACTCATTATGACACGTCTTTAATATCTGTTTATCTTAACAGTACTAAAATATTTCTATTCCATTTTTTATTCAAACTAATATGACATATGTTGACATGAAATGGACAATCAAACCTGCAGCCTTTACAATGTCCGTGTTTTATTTCTAAATGAAAAATGTAAAGGATTTCAATCTATTTATGATCACGTGTGTTTAGATCCCGTGTGCGGTTCATAAACTTTTGACTGGTTGATTCCTCTCAGACGCCACCGGACGTACAAATCATTAACATACTAACAAAAATCACATGTTTAATGGTCGCATGTTACAGCTTCAACCTCCGTGTGTGCACCACGTTCATGTTGTGCCAAACACTGGCAGGAACGCAGCCACATTAGCTCCCACTTTGCTAAATGTACTTTGGGTTAATAATGTATGTTTTTCCTAATTGTTTGCTGGTTGGCAGAGAGCTGCAGATCAGCGTCGGGTTCATCTTCAGCGGGTTTCTGCTGATCTGTGTCTTTCAGAGTTTTCAGCGAGCAGCGTGAAGCACGAGCTCTTGATGTTGGAGCCAATATTTGACTTGGCTGCAGTTTCACCTCAGGGCTGCAGGTTAATGGTCCACTTTGCCAGACACACACACACACACACACACACACACACACAAAAGCAAAACTGCTATCTCAGCAAACACTTGACACTGAGATGAAGTGATGGATGCAGGTGAAGGCGCATCACGGTAATGAAATCCATATGAATCTTTACTGAAAGCTAAAACAAAGACTTTTACAATGATGCTGCTAATAATAATGTTTATCTACAGTCAAATCGATGATTTTCAAAAGTTAGCTACAACATAAAACACTAACAAAAAGTGGCCAACTACATTGTTTAGGGCAAATATTTTTCTTTAGATATACACCAATTTATTTGCAAATATATATAAATATTTACATTAAAGCTCTGTTGCTATCTCTCTTTAAAGTCCCAGTGAAATTAAAAATGACAATTCTTATTTTTTCATGAAATATTGCAGCGTTTGTAGTAAATAGTTTATCAATGTGGGTCATTTCTTTTTCAAACTCATGTACCCTCATAATCTTCAGTTAAAATCTGAAAATGCACTTCCGCGCTGAAATGACTATCCATCTCAAATGATGTAAACTTTGACGGCTTGGGCGGAGCATCTGATAACTCCTCCCCTTCAACTGTCAGTCTGCTGCCAGTTCCATTTCAAAATGCAACGGCTGTTTTTACACATCCAATCAATTCGCAGGGAAAAACGCAAGCCACACCCACTCATTTTCTACTTTGAAATTCCTTTTCACTCGGAAATGTGTCAGAAAACGATCGCAACTTCCGGTTCACGGGGACTTTAAAACAAAACTGCAGATTACATCCGAAAAAAATCGTACCCAGCAAGTCAAATTATGTTCATTTTACCTTAAAGTAGCCACATTACAGTAATGTGACAAATAAGAATCTCAAAGTAGAACATCGAGAGATATTACAGTAAAGCTGTACATTTGGTTTTTTACTTCATTTCTCAGGAAAATAATGTCATAATGCCAAATTTAATGGAAGCTCGCAGACCGCAAGAGAAGTTTTTCCATGAGGACTTCACCTCTCACTCATTCTCATCAAGAGCGAGAGACACTGCGTGAGAGAGAGAGAGAGCCCGCGCGGCCCTCACATCATGTCAGAGCGTCTGAGCCAAGACTCAAAGCTTTCCCACATGTCTACCTTCACGTTGTATTATCATGAACACAGACTCTCACCCACCTCTCCTCTCCTCTCCTCTCCCCACGCTCAGAGCGCCTGCACCAGCCTCGCCTCGGGCTGAAAGCTCTCTCTCTCTCTCTCTCTCTCTCTCCGCGCTTCACCTCCACGACGGCATCGGCCATTAATTAGGAGCAGAAATTCCCTCTCACTTTTCCTATCCTCCTTCGCCAGGAGAAAAGGCCGTTGAGTACATTTTGAAAGAGTTAGCAGATGTCGAGCGATTGGCCCGGGGCGTTTTCGACATCGCCCGAGTGATGTATTTGATGTGGAGTTTATTCAGCTCCAATAAACGTATAAAGAATTACAATAATAATTCACAGATGTATATTGCGAGGATTATACGCGGCGCTCTCGCTTTGAACCGTGCCGCGGCAGCCAAGATTAACAAAGCCAGCAGGAGAAAATGAGAAGCTCTTTGTTTTTTAGCTAATGAAAGGGTCACAATGACCGGACACGTTTCACATGTGTGCCACTTACTCACACTTATAATATTCTGAGTTACACACAGTCACGGATATCATTTTTGGTGTTTTGGTCTTTAGTGAGGCTTATGGAAAGAGTAAATGGGATATAACTATAAAAATACTAATTGGGATCCTTCACTGGTCTACAAACGTTCTGTGGTGGTACCAGTGTTGGGTGTAACTAGTTACTAAGTAATTAGTTACTGTAATTTAATTACTTTTCCCTTGAAAAAGTAAAGTAAGGGATTACTCTTATTTTTTCTGTAATTTAATTACAGTTACTTCTGATGTAATTAAACTAAATACTTTGTGTAATATATGTGTGTACAGAAGAGGAATTTACATCAAAATTCAAAGTCTAACTTTAAAATCCGTGCTTTAATGTATAATTCTCACATTTGTAATTAATAATTATACTTCATGTAGTTTAATATTGTTTATTTGAATGAATTAAAAGAGCCGTTTCATATCTATCTTTGAATCACTTAACTCATCAAGGTTGATGTAGGATATAGAAAGTAATTAGTAATAAGTAATTAAATACTTTTTGAAGAGAGTAACTTGTACAGTAATCTAATTACATTATCGATTGTGTAATTAGTAACTAGTAATTAATTACTTTTTCAGAGTAACTTACCCAACACTGGGTGGTACAATGATACGGTATCAAATCTGTTATAGAGGTAATGGTTAATGGTCAATACACAACAGCACTTTTACTAATGTCAAATATATTTATATACAAATATTTGATAAACACATTATATTTTAAGAAACAATGTAACCAGATAGTTTAAATATTTTTTCACCACCAATTAAATTTGTTTCAAAAGAAGTCAAAGATTGATGGTTTGTGAATCGCTTAGTAACGAAACATCAAAGAAAAGCACAGTGATGCAAACATTGTAGCAATAAAACATCAGAACACACGAAGCTCTGCTAGTCCAATCACATTCATGGAGAAGATCATTACCGTTATGTCAAGATTTTAAGAAAAATCGAACTATTCTCTACAAAAAGTACAATCAAAGTCCCTTTGAGTTCAAAATTAAAGTGTTTTAGGTTTTGGTATAAATATGTTAGTCTTAAGTATGTCTATGAAGTAGTTGCTTAAAAAACACAACATTCACATTTAGAAGATATAAGCATTTGAAAACCATTTGGATTGTAATTTGTATTATATATATACTGTATATATATATATTGAAAGGTGCCAAACCAAACACATTTGTAGGATTTTAGAGACCCTATATATTCATGTTATAAAATAAAAACGCTAGTAAGTATATACAAAGTACAAACACATGCAAAATGTAATTCATTGCATCCATTCGTTCTTGAATATATCACAACAAATGTTTAAAGTGCATTGCTAACAAATGTACCTAGAATCTAGATAATGGTGCTAGAACAACAATTACCCACAATGCACTGCAACACAAGCAGCCAATAAAGAAACATTTAGAGCAGGGGGTTCTCAACCTTTTTGACTCCAAGGCCCCCCATTGTAATCAAAAATATGCCACTCGCAAAAACTAGTTTTTTACCCAATAAAATATTTTAGAGCTCGTCAGTAACTAGAAAAACGTTTATTCCTTATAAAAGTGGACAATAAATATAGTTAAAAAATGTATTTCAATGCTCATTTTGAGGGCTCATCTTGAGGCCCCCTTAGAAGTCAGCTGGGGCCCCCCTGTTGAGAACCACTGCTTTAAAGTTTCTGTTTAAAGTGTGGTAAATTAAAGCAGGATTTAATGCATAAGAATGAATGAAGATCTGATTTCAGAAGTGCACAAGTAGGCTACACGGGTAATATCATGTGGATCTACCTCATGACATTTATATGGCAGAGTGATTTATGAACACTATGACTGGGACTGCTGAACGTTCATTTAATCATAAATATAACGGCTATAAAATCATAAAGACTTCAGTCACAGTCTAAGATTATATGTAGCGTAAACAGAGGAACAAAGAACGGTGGAAGTAGAAGCACGCAGGCCTGATGTTGATGAAAAATGACGGAATTATGTTCAAAACAAACAACTGTAATTCGCTCCCCAACTAAAGAGCAACAAATCTCAGAAATGGCGGGTCGGTAAGCATCTTAATGCCCGACATAAAACACGGGGAAAAAAACACGGCCAGCCAGCTCCATGGCGATGCACGGCAACTGCAGAATTTCAGTCAAGGAGAAAGAAGGCAAAAAAAAAAACACCTTATTACTTTCGAACTCCTGCAAGCCATTTTGGTCTCCAAAGGTTTCAGAGCGCCCGAGGCGCAGTGTCTGCAGTGTTTCGGGAAATGACTTGCCTTCGCACGAACACGGCTATGTTCTGCCGCAGCCTCGCTCTCAGCATCCCCTCTCTCACGGCTCCTTTAACTCTTTCCTGCCTCGCCCGGCCCTGACTCACTCTCTCTCTCTCTCTCTCTTTATCCCAGCCGTCCTGTCGCATTTTTCCGCTTAACACCCACACCGAGAGCGTCTCATGAGCCAGCCCTCTTCATCTTGTTTGGCTACTTAAGCGTTGTGAAAACAAACACGGTGACGCGAGGTCACGCGAGACGGACATCAGAGAGAGAGAGAGCGAGACGTTGGGTTGTGTGAAGAAGACCCCGTTCGAGTCGAGCGAGGATTAAATCGGCAAACACGTAATTAAAACATCTCGCTCCGGGTCAGGAATTTTCTAATTAGTAGTGTACTGACAAAGCTGCGATTGCAATTTGCCGTGAGTTTGAGCGTCCACGAGTTACAGCGGAAGATGAAAGCGTGGCCCGAAGCGTCGGGCTCCTCGCTCGCTCGCTCGCTCTCTCCCTCTCTCCGACGGGGTCAGCCAGCTAAACGCCCGGAAACTTCCTCCGCAAACAAAAGCACTCCAAACTTCAGACCCCGAGAGAAACAAGTTTGTTAATGTTAGACGCAAAACAAAAGGCCTCATTAGAAGTCGTTATTATCTTGTTTTTTCTTTGGTTTGGAGGAGCAGACAGGTACTACAATTGACACACAGACGGCAACGCCATGCACGCGGTGTATTTATTCACATAAACAAAGCAGTTGTCTAGAAACCAAGTGTGTTGAGCAGAACCTCTCCAGACGAGCGGACAGCGTTGCGTGAATATAAACAGGAGAATACGAGCCCAACACATGCCGTTTTCCATCCGCGCTGACCCGGATCTCCTCTGACTCAACGGCGAAAGTGAACAATTTATCCCGATGAGCATCTTCGCCAGAACTTTTTTAAGTGCAGCATTAAAAATGCACGAGGTTTCATGTCTAAAACGAAGTGAGAATGAGAGCGGCTGTAATGAGCATCACGTCTCAAGGATCGTCCTCGCAAGAGCCGCCTAATGAGGCCTTGTTGGTTTTTCACTCCTCGCATTCTAAACGCTGTGGCGGGGCGTCATTTACAGCGTTTTTTTTCTATTGTAATCCTCGCGTGGCGATGACGATAACGAGCAAACCCTTTGTGGAGAATTAAAAGAGCCATCGGTCCCTGAACACCACCGCTTTCTCGTGTCTGTGTGAAACTGAAAAAACGCGTTAACCTAAAAACCTCCGACGAGACACGACGGGGTGACCTCACAGAAAAGGAAAACACTCTTTAATAGGGACATGGCAGCACGAAAGAGAGCGTGGAGATATTTTTGATAGTGAATGGGATGCGTCCTTTTAACACCGATGAGATGACATCAAGAGAAATATCAAGCCAGAGCTGTCAAACATGTCTCCGAACGCTTGACGAAGACAAAAACATCTCACTCCTGATGAATAACGTATCAACAACGCGCGCTGCGGAGCCCAGAATCTGCTCATGAACATCTGAATAAAGCTTGAGAACGCACACGTGTCACTTACAGAGAGCCCAACGTTTGACCTACATGAAGACATCTTCCTTTCAACTTCTCAGTTTTCTACTGGGACGGAAGTCTGTGTTCTTCAGATTACCACAGTGAGAGTCACTCACTCAACTCTTCTTCACGCAGTCATGTTTCATTACATAGCCGATATATAAAACATATAAGACAATTATAGAAAAATGAGTGCATGAGATATAGGGATAGTTCATTTATTTGCACTTCTGTGAGTGAGTCTTTTTTTCAGTGGAACACAATAGAAGATATTTTGAGAAATGTCTCGGTGGTTTTGTGTTCATACAATGGAGGTCGATGGGGTTCAGTGTTGTTTGGTTATCAACATTCTTCAAAATATCTTCTTTTGTACAGATTTGAAATGACAAGAGGAGGAATAAATGATGACAGAATTTTCATTTTTGAGTGAACTATCACTTTAATAGTTAAAAGCACTTTTATGCTTTCCTGTAGCTCAGTGGTTAGATCATGGCGCTAGCAACGCCAAAGTCATGGGTTGGATCCCAGGGATTGCACATACTCTGAAACAAATGTGTAGTATAATGCAATGTAAGTGCTTTGAACAAAAGCGCCTGCCAAATGCATCAATGTAAAATGTAAATGTAATAGCATGAATCCGCAGATTGACATAAATCAAGGTTTTTTCTCCTACACAGAGTCAAATGAAGGTTAATGTTTATGAGTTAGTACACATCATGTGTTGAATCCAAAATCCACAGCTAAGCTGAAACTCGCCTGTTACGTCACAGAAGACCAGCGGGCACGCCTCGAACCCGCACACCGCTTTCGGCATCAAACCCATCGTATTCAACTGTAGGTGTGTACAAACCTTATCTACATATTGACTCGGTTTAAATCTACACCCCTGTGTGCCAGAATAATTACACAAAAGTTCGCAGGAGGAAGTCTTCCTGCACCTGAGGCGGACAGTTGGGGCGGGGGAGCCCATCGGCATTATGGGAAAACACCAACAGCGCCGCCTGGTATCCAAACAGCTCTCACACAAACACACACACGCACCGGGTAAAAAATGTGATTCTACACTAAAGAACGTATGCGAATATAAACTCTCATGAACTAAAGGGAGATTCAGAATAAACTCAGACGCCCCTGTTCTTGGCGAGGAAAGCAATGAATCAGAGCGGATACACGGCATAACGTGTGCCAGCAGAGCTTCTCGTGCCCAGACCACCCATAAGAGAGGAAAAAAGATGTCAATCATGTCGGGCCGTTCATACACATCAATGCCGTGTAATTGTGAGCGTATGCGTTTCATGATGTGTGGAGTATGTACTAAAGCTTTATAGATAATAAGTTGATTTTGAGCCTCCGGAACAGCCTGACATGAGTTTGCAGCGGAGTATCTGTTTGACCAGGCAATGGCAGACACAGGAAAGCCGACCATAAAACAGTCATTAGTTTTTACAGCAGAAAATTGAGATTTAAATGATGTCAGTTAGTCTAGACACACATGTTAAGTGTTATTGTGTTTGTCTCTGGTTGTAAAATATGCATTTTATGATACATTTAATATTTAAATTAAAAACTGCATGTTAATGATCTCACCATCATCCAGTGTGATCACAATCTAAGTTTATTAAACATCCCCAATATGCTCAAAACAATCTACCTGAAAACTACAAAACTGGAAAAATCTTTCAGCACTTGTGAAAAAATGCTGTAAAGTAAGATTTGTTTTTAATGTCATGAACAGATTTGAGGTATGAATTACATTTCTAATAAAATGTAATTGAAAAAACATCAATCTTATCAATTAACTAATAAAAAAAACATCTGGTTTGAGCAAATATTGAAGATTACATATAAAATATTAAAATTTTGTTGAACTTAATTCTTTCTTATTG
Source organism: Triplophysa rosa (assembly GCF_024868665.1). NCBI lineage: Eukaryota > Metazoa > Chordata > Actinopteri > Cypriniformes > Nemacheilidae > Triplophysa > Triplophysa rosa. The sequence goes on along the minus strand of NC_079901.1, from coordinate 24,719,209 downwards.
GTCATTTTCTTTTTTTACAAATCAAATTTTTTCCACAAATTTTTTTTAAAAGTAAAAATTACTTTAAAAACTGCGTGCACAAATTATTGCAAAAAAATTCAGTAAATCCTATAGTTGTTTTTGACAGTGCTGGTAGGTCATTCCACTCTCTGTCACTGTCACTTCATTTATTCTCAAACTGATGTGATGATGGATCAGATCGGCCGTGTTAAAGCATGTTGTGTTCATCATGCAAATATCACACTTTATTAGTGGCAAAAGATTTTGAAGAGTTTAAGAATCTATAGTGAATTTTTATTACTGATACACGAAAGCAAAACAACTTTAAAACTCTTTTTGGTGAAGAAAGCGTTTAGTGTGCCTAAAAACAGTACGGGACATCTTACATCAAACTGTAATGTACAGTCATTCTAACAGTGTCTAAATTCACTTCTATCATATAAAATGATTGTATTTTGGAAAATTAGTATTCTTTTGAATTAGATTTTTATTTAAATAATCACATCCCTCATCAATTTAATATCACTTCAGCTCACGTTTAACGAGTGATGTGATGCTCTCCGAGATCCAGAGAGAGATCACTCAACTCTCTTCATTACGCCTCACGATACATAATTTATAGATTGTTTAAAAATACATGTCCGGATTCATCACACAGCAACATGAGAGAAGGAGAAATCAGAACTTCTGCACAACTTACAATGATTTGAGCCGGTAGAGAAAATAGGACACTTCCAAATAATCTGAAGGTCCGATGATTAATACTGACCCTGTGCGCTCACACAACCCATGAATCTGAATCAAAATAACCATAGTTTTACTATAGTAAAAGTGTAGAAACCATGTTTTTTGGCAGATTGACCATAGCACAGTTTTACAAGAAATACCACGGTTCATTTGTGGTTTCCATGGTTTAACTATAGTAATCTTGTTTTATTTGTAGTAAAACCACGGTTAATTTTTGTATAGGTTATCTGACATGCATTATTCATTAACAGATTTAAAACAGCAGCTTTGAACAACCGGAACATGCTTAATTGTCATCGTTATACATAAATTTAATTACAAAAACCTACAAAACGAGTTAATTTCATAAACGCCTGATTAGTCGACGTGACGTATTGTTTAGCCTCAAAAGAAAGGCGAGGGGGGAAAGAAAACGTTGTAAAATGTGCGAGTTAACGTGAGTCCTGAAGTAAAAATCCCTTCACAGACTGAACGGCACAAACACGGGGATTACTGACTCGTACATTATGCATTCACAGATCGATTCTAAATCTTAATTACCCGAATCACAAACACGCTCTGACTCTAATGAACTGTGCACCCTGTCAAACAGCCGACTGCATACATTTATTAACATCACGCTTACATTTCATTATTTGGCCAATTAGCCACGAACCGCTCGAGTCTCAGAGCACACAGAAAGTGTGTTAGATTCATCCAGATTTGAGTAAATGTGATGAGAAATGTATGAGTTGATATTGAGATCTTCAATAATATTGACTTTTGATTGCAGACGAGAGAAATCTGAGCTCAGTTTGACACATTGAGTTTCAGAAGAGATTTTTGTCAGATTTCTGACTATTTTTCTCAAGAGAAATATCTGAGACACACATGAGACTAAAGCAAAAGTTTCCATTTGCTTTTTTAATGTAACTGATGTCTAAGATAAACAATTGAGTTATTAAAGAGATCTTTCTTTGTAATGGGATGGAACCAACACACGGTCAAATGTTGTCAAGAGACATTCATGCCAAAACACCACAAAGATAAATCAACAACAACTTCTCGCTTACAAGTTCATTAGTCTATTGATCTTGTTATTCTAACCATAGGGATTCTTCACCCAAAAATAACAATTCTTTCATCATTTACTCAGCCACAAGTTATTCCAAACCTGTATCAATGTCTTTGTTCTGCTGAACACAAAGGAAGATATTTGTAAGAATGTCAGTAACCAAACAGATCTACTGCATTCCCCCATTGTAGTTATTTTCTCTACTATGGCAGTAAATGGGGGATGAGGTCTGTTTGCTTACTGACATTCTTCAAAATATCCTCCTTTGTGTTCAGCACAACAAAGAAATTCAAACAGGTTTAGAACAACAACCCGAGGAAGATAAAATGGCGACGGAATTCTTATTTTTCGGTGAACTGTTCACTCCGCTCCCTACGACCACATGAAAACAAACCCGTGACCCATTTCTGCCTTTAAAAACCACCGATGGCTGCATTATCACAAGAAAAAGAATCGTGGCGTGGAGTTACACGAGAGCATCTGCACAGCTCTATTGCAAACAGAGCTTCAGCGTGCCCATCATTTATGCAGCACTAGTGGGATTCTTTCCATTAGAAAACAATCGCTAACTTTTTAAAATTGATCAAATGGAGGAAGCAATGAACAGCGGGTGAGCAAAAGAGAGAGAGAGAAAGAGAGAGAGAAGGAATTAAGCGGAGCCAAAAAGTGTGACTCGGATTTAATATTTTATAATTGCCAAGGGACATTCCAAGATCAATGAATTTTTTGCCCGAGACGCACATCAGAAAGAGATGTACTTCAGTCTTTTTCGAGAACATTGGTCTATTTAATTCAGGCGCTTTATGCATGTGAAATATTCCTGCCTGGCCTCCGTCGACCCCCTCGGGCGGAGCTGCGGGCACGCATTACCACTTTTAATGGGCCGCCCTCAGAAGAGGCAAAACAAGCCAATAACCCGTCCACGCTAATGGATTGGCTTGTTTATTCACTCCAGCCCTCTTCACGGCTAATTTTAGCCGTGCCGTGTTTTTCCACCCTAAAAAGTTTGAAAAACACGCTGCATCAAAACACAATCTACACGCCATATGCTCTTGCAGAAACGCTGCGGGAGATTACTGGAGAATTGTTTTCGCAGCGCTGCTTTTGGGGGGAAATTCAGCCAGCCGGACACGTCGAGTGTGTTTTATTAAAGGATTTGTGGCGATATCACGTACGGAGTGCTGGGCACGGGTCAGCGGCGCTGAGTTAAACAGGAAAAGAGGCGTGTGAATGCACGGATCTATGTCTACTGGAAATGTAGAGATCCGGCTGGTGCGTGGCACACATCAAACCCCACAAAATCAACCCTCATTAATGAACTTAATGACTCATTACACTGATGCCGGGATTTCACACGGATGCTTCGATCGACCGCCCGGATCAGGACGCATCCTGAACTAAACATGTAGAAAAACTAAAATGATGAATTCAAAATAAAATATACTCTTTAATTCAAGAAAAAAACAAACCAGACGGTGCCAAGATTTGATTTTTAAATACTTTATATACGAAATATCTCAATTATTTCTCCCAAACATCAGTGAGATTTAAAAGAGAGCAAATGGAAACTTTTGCTTAAGTCTCATCTGTGTCTCGGATATTTCTGTGTTTGAGAAGAGACGTCAACAATGTGTCAAACTGAGCTCAGATTTGTCTCGTCTGCAATCAAAAGTCGATCAAATTGACTCAAATCCAGATGATTTCACCTCGACAATCTACATTCATTCACACCTCTTCATGTGTCTCAACAATTATACTCATTTGATTCTCTTTTTATTTCTCTTCAATAACTTTATGAGAAACATCTGAGACTAACATGATCCCTAATTGAAACACAAATCCATCAAATGAGCTATAAAAGAGCAACATCTGAGCAACAATACTCAGTTTCAGCCAGATTATAGCCGGACGAGAACTCATTTAATGCTCTGTAACGTCTCTTTTTGAGATGACTGAATGTCTTTTAGAATCTCTCTGGTGGTTGTAGGTGGACGGCAGGTGCTGGGTTTGGTCTGTCGTCTTCACGCTAAACTTCGATTAGACTCTTCCTGAAGCTTCTCCATCTGCAAACAATACGGTTCTCCTCTTTTAATCAAACCTTCCCTGCACGCAGCCACCGAAGGCCTTTCAAATTAAAAGTCACTTTCAGAAATCTTACCTCTGCTACAGAAGTCCAGCAAAAAAATAAATACTTGATTTACTTGAGGAAGGTGTGGAGATGAAACTCGAATTCACAAACGTCTCTGAGTTTGGTTACGCTAACTAACGTCCCCAGCAGTCTTTTACCGTAAATACAACTTGCTTTTAATATAAAGTATATATACAGTATATAACTTATAACATTTCCAAATAGTGTTCATTGTTCACATTACATATGTTTTCTCTGGCTGCTCAGAATATCTGAATCAAATCTGTACCTAAACAGGAGTTTGGTAATGTTGATGTTGGCACTTTTCTTTTGCAGACTCTACACATCTATACGCTTTCTTTCCATACTCTCATTTCCTCCCGCGCTGGCAGCTTTAATGAAAGATCATTCCGGCATTTCCACTTGCTCTTGCCCTCCGGCATCAACCTTTTCCACCAGCACAACCAAGCCGACACAAATAATAAAATCAGAAAGAAACAACGTTCTTTAATAGATAACAACATAAAAGTGCTTTGCAGTAATGTCACAAAGCAGCACTGCGCAACAAGACCACCATCACAAGAATCATTTCACAATTATACCTTCAGAAGACTGATGGAAACAATACTGAGGTCAAACAACTTCTGTTAATGCAAAATTATTTCAGGTGAAAATATGTAAATATGTGACCCTGGTCAACAAAACCAGTCTTACGGGTATATTTTCCATAATTGAGATGTATACGTCATCTGAAAGCTTAATAAATAAGCTTTCCAACGATGTATGATTTGTTAGGATTGGACAATATTTGGCTGAGATGCAACTATTTAAATCTCTGGAATCTGAGGGTGCAAAAAAATCGAAATACTAAGAAAGTCGCATTTCAAGTTGTCCAGATGAAGTCCAGATGAAAGTTTTGATATAGTAACGGTAGGACATTTACAAAATATCTCCATGGGACATGATCTTTACTTAATATCCTAATGATTTTGGGCATTAAAGAAAAATCGATCATTTTGACCCAAATGCTACTTACGACTGTTTTTTGGTCCAGGGTCACATATATAAAATTAATTACATTTTCTGCATTGTGAGATGACTTTCATGTCAATTAAAGCCCCCTCCACAAATTCTCATTACCATAATATTTCTGGAAGGTCATTTTAGGTTTTTCTTAGGAATTTTCTTGAATTCTCATCGCCTTAGTTGCATTTTTTTCATTTAAATCGGCACACATTTAAATGAGCACAAAAATCATATTTTTGTATTACAGTAACAAAAATGAAGAGGGTAATAATGTCAAATAATTATTTCCAGAAGTCATCTTTTTTTGACCCTACAGGTTCGATTAAACCATTAAAATAAGAGAATAAGGTAACAGGTACATGCATACAAGAATCATGTTTTAATAATAATGTGTCTGGATGTGTCAAACATCACTTTTGGCCATTACTGTAACTGAAAAACAAATGTAAATGAATGAATATAATGTAAAGAAAATATATTTATTTTGAGGTTCAACGGAACATGCATATGTTGTGTAAAGTGCTGAGTAAAAAGAGGAGCTGATGTATTCTCACATGAGCGTGGGATGAGAATCTTTCCCAGCATCCCTGACCAGCGGATTCTAGATTTGGCTCTCGTTGCTGTTCAGTCTCTACGGCAAAACTGCAGTGAAATTCATTCTTCAGAAACTTAATTATATCTACATTAACAAGGGAGGTAATTAATTTCTTTAACATGGTGTCTTTATATGCCTTTAAGCACAACTTTGTTGTAAAAACTGTATATTTAACTGTGATCTCAGGCTTTTTCTGGGCTGCAATATGCAGGTGAATGCCAGATTTGCTGGAAATATTGATCTCAGCCCAAGAATAGAATAAAAACTGATGGTTATTCATAAATATATACATGCTAAATCATAGCCAGTGATGTGACCGTCTAGTCGTACCTTACTAAACTCAACTAGATGTCATGCAGATTTAACATGATCTCTAGAGGTTTTTGCATGTTGTTTTTTAAGGTATAAGAGAAGGCGATATACTATCAAACTTCAGTGTTGTTGACCGATCCAAACTGGCCATCCTCCAGGCTCGAGACACAGAGCTTTTGTTGCTCTACAGGACCACGGGGAAAACCGCGGTAAACTACACGCCATTTTCCAACGTGATGTATTGCACCTTCAATACCTCTCTTTCCTCTCAAATCCCTCATGGGCTGCACACAAAACCACTAAGAGGATTTCATACGGACGTGGCCCTCATGCGGAGTGTAAAACCTTTCAAACAATGACAAAGAAATGTGTACTCGTGCTGCTTAAAAAAACACCCGGAGAAAATCTTCTACTGCATAGTGTCAACATCTCGGAAAATATGAACACAAAAACACATTTTCTGTTGTTTGACAAACTGTTGGACATGCGAGTCCACGTGACGGTTTTCATTTTCTGAATATTGTTTATGTCCTGGCGACTGCTGGAGGACGCCCGTTGGATTTGCATTGAATCGCTGGGTGTGGTTCCGCTGGCAGGACCAAACTCATGCCATTGAAAGAAAGAAAGAAAGAAAGAAAGAAAGAAAGAAAGAAAGAAAGAAAGAAAGAAAGAAAGAAGGAAAATGAGCGGGACAGATCAGGGCAGAGCGAGCGTTACTGATCACATTTATCAAACATTCACGCGTCGCTCTCGTGTGTGAAATATTAATTGGCTAAAGCTTTACAAACATCTGCAGACAGACGCAAACATACGTGTCAAACGCTCATCATGAGGTGAGATCAGACATCTTTCATTAGGAATTCATCTGTTAGTCTGTACAGGACGTTTTTATTTAGAGAAGAGGAAATGATGCGTTTGTTTATGTAATGTGTTGTTAACTTCAGTTTGAGCAGAATGAGAAGTCATAATGTGATCTTTTGTATAGGACTGTGACAGATTTGAGATTCATTTATTCATCAAAACAGACTCACATGCTCCACCTGATGTTGACTGTTACTCACTCAGACAAACGGTACACAATCACCAGAGACGTTTAATGTACTCGTGAAGTGATACAAATAAAATCTGCACTTCTGTTCAAAAGTTTAGGACATTTGACTGAAATGATTCTGATGATTTTCTTTTTACTTTTGATCTGAAGATGTTTGCTTAAAGGGACACTTACTTCATCCAAAAATGGAAATTCTGTCATCATTTACTCACGCTCATGTAATTTCATACCTGTATAAATTACTTTGTTTCCGATGAACACAAAGAAAGATATTTGGAAGAATGTTAGTCATTTTCAGTTCCGTGACATCACTGATTACCATAGTAGGAAGAATTAAATGGTAGTCCAAGGTGCCCCCTAGAACACTTTGTTTTCCTCAATTCTTCAAAATATCTCATTATGTGTTCAACAAAACAATTTTTTTTCTACTATGGTAGTGGATGATGTCCCAGAATTGAAAATTGCTAACATTCTTCCAAATATCTTTCTTTGTGTTCATTGGAACAAAGAAATTCATACTGGTTTGAAACAACTCGAGGGTGAGAAAATGATGAAAGAATATACATTTTTGGAAGAACTATCGCTTTAAAGGAGTGGTTCACTTTTCATAGTAGGAATAAAAATGACTATGGAAAATCAATGGGGACAAATATTGAGGCGATCTACTCCTTTAAGTGATTGTAATGATTTTTGTAGACAAATATATGTGGCATGTGGCAACAAATTTATTTACTTTATTTACAAAAAATGTGCAAAAATTACTCAAATGAAATCACTTGGACTAAATAATGGAGAATTTATTTTAAAACATCATTTTAAAAGTTACATTTGTGTTAATCCATACTTTTGATGAGTTTAATATTATTCTATAATGTGGAAAAAATATTAATAAAGATAAAGAAATGTGACCTTAAACTTTTGGACGGTAGTGTATTTTATTCTTACATGTGCACAATTTTAGGCAGTTATATGAAACAGAACGCAGGTAAACATTTAACGAAATGCTTGGAGCAGATGAACGCTTACTTTCATCAGCATGAGTTACAACTCTACATCAAAGCCTTAGGCCTACTGTAAAAAAAAGAATATATATATATGCTGTATACAGTATATAACAAATTCTGAAATTACTTAAAGTCTGGGTAAAGTGCCATTAAAATATGTGTTCTGAGCTTGTCACACAACAGAAAAGTGTGATATTAACCACCCAGCCAAATTTGAATGAAGAAAAAAACATCTATGTAAATAAAATAAGTTATCAAAATCTTGGAAAAATAAGCAGGACTCTCACGCTGGGGGCGTGTCCGCTGTTGGCGCTGAAGCCACACCCACTTGCCTCGCTCAACCTGAGTCCCCGGTAGGCTATATGTGAAGATTTTTATGGGAGGATTTGAATTCAAACACGCGCGAGTCAATACGTGTGCGATATTCATCAATAGATAATCGCTGAAGCATGTCGCAATCACGCGCAGTGATCCTCCTCCTGTTGGCGTAATTCCCCTCCGTCCATACGCGTCTGCTTGTTATTTGGCGTAAGATTTGTTTAGTTGGACAAATTGAGAGCGTGAGAGAGGCTGAAAGCGAGTGAGTGAGAGCTTACAACCCTGAGCTCATGATTGAGCAGACGCCTGATGCTAGGCGCTCTAGTGATAGGGGAGGGGCCATGCATGCTCGGAGGCACCATCGAGTCATCGATCCCCCGCTTAAGCCCCGCCCAAAAAAATCCTGAACAGAGAACAGGTGAAAAACTGTTTAACAGTTTAACTCCACAATTTAGTACTACATAGTTCTGAGTGTTTGTAATGTGTTTCAGCGATACATTTTAACATCTATAACATGTTTAGAAACAATTCTCAGAATTCTCTTTACCCGGACTTTAAATGAACCCTCCAAAAACAGAAAAAACTGTAATGAAAACTACTATGCGCACTATCTTTAATGGTCGTAGCGAAAGGGGGGGGTGAAAGTCCCCAGCCGTTCCTTCAGCTAAAACTATAACCGTCTCACCAACCAGACGTGAAAACAGAGAGACACAGACAGACAACACACCCGTGGCCATCCGGTTTGTCTGGGAAACATGGGAGGAGAAGAGAAAGACCAGCGCAGGCGAAACCAACGTACAAATAAAACGCAACGACGGAAGGAAACAGAAAGAGTCCAAGTTAGGATTGATTTACTTCATTAACCAAGATTACAAGTTTAACTTACAAACCAGAGGTCAAAGATTCTCATCAACAAGAAGAGCGAGGAGAACCGCGGGGCTCGGAGGCTATTCTTATTACTGACTACACATTTCAATCTGTCTTTGATGTTCATGTCTGCCTTTCTCTCCACCGTCCAATTTTTTGGCAGGGAGGTTGATTTTAATTGTAGCTATAGAACAAGAGCGCGAGTGCCTGTGAGGCTGCCTGCACATCTGTAGTGAGAGCATTTTTAGCGATACTGGGCGCAGTCCATCGCCCCGGGCGCATTTTAATGGTTCCACCCCCCCTTCATCCCAGGCTCGGATTGTTTCCACGTGATTCCTGTTAATTTAGCTGGAGGAAAGGGCATCAGTTTTCCTTCTGCTCTCTCTCTCTCTCTCCCTCCCTTCTTTTGCTTCTACCTATTTTCTGATCTATAACTAAATGCAAAAGGCAGCTCAATCTTCGCTCTTTTCCGCTTTTCTTGTCACCCTGTTATAGTGAATGACTCTTGACTTTGATCATTTGTTACACAGGTCAGAAATAATTAGTGATGTTTGCTAAAGCACTAGAGATTTTCACAAAGCCAAAGCCTTCATGTGCTGCAGATGTGAATGTGAACCCGAGCATCGTATACAGATGAGATCTCTTTAACATCTCAGTTATTTCTCCTGGACGTCAATAAGATTAAACGGAGCAAACGGAAAGTCAGAAATGTCACACTGCAAAAAAGGACTTCCTTTCTTAGTATTTTTGTCTTGTTTTCCAGTACAAATGTCAAAAAGTTCTTGAATCAAGATGCTTTTTCTTGATGAGCAAAATGACCTAAGAAAATAAGGCCTTTTTTTAGACAAAAATATGATATTTCAGTGAATTTGTGCTTAGAACAAGCAAAAAAAATCTGCCGATGGGCTAAGAAAAATAATCTTGAATTTAGAGACTATAAGAAAAAGGTCAACCTTAATTCAAGAGTATTTTTCTTAGCCCATTGGCAGATTTGTGTTTGCTTGTTTTGTTTCACTGAAATTTCATATTTTTTTGTCTAAAAACAAGACTTATTTCCTTAGGTCATTTTGCTCATCAAGAAAATGCATCTTGATTCAAGAACTTTTTGACATTTGTACTGGAAAACAAGACAAAAATACTAAGAAAGGAAGTCCTTTTTTGCTGTGTAGAGTTTGAGAAGAGACGTCAACAATGTGTCAAACTGAGCTCAGATTGGTCTCGTCTGCAATCAAAAGTCAATATAGTTGAAGATCTCAAAATCAACTCAAACATGTCTCATCACATTTACTCAAATCCAGATGATTTCACCTCTACAATCATTCACACCTCCAGACTCTTCATGTGTTTCAACAATTACACTCGTTTGATTCACTTTTATTTCTCCAGAGCAATTTCAAGAGGAACATCTACATGAACTCCATCAAATCTCCTGAGCTCAAGCCTGTGCGTTCTTCTTGGGTTTGAGACCTGTACCGTGAGGAAACCTGTTTGTCATCATTATTTCTGTTCTATTTAGTGCAAAACCATCACCAGCACATTCAGCAGATTTGACCTCATGAACTGTAATACCTTGAAAGAACAGATATCGCCAGCTTCTAAAAAAACCCACCTGTGGCTACAGAGACCTTCAGTTCATATTTTGGAGAATTTAACCCCTTGTACATCAGCGACATTATGTGAACCCATTTACTCTCTCTGCTCTTTTCTCATTCACACTTTCTCTGCGCGTCCCACACACGTCTCTGTACTGAACTCCAAAAGGCCGTGTGTGAGAGAGAGCCAAAGGAAAGAGTTTGTTACTGTGGCTCTTGCCTGAGAAATGACCCTAGGCGGGACCGGTTAGGGGCCCGTCTCTCTCTCTCTCTCTCTCTCTCTCTCTCTCTAATCTATCCCTCGGAGCGCTGTAAGGCCTCTTTGTTTGCTCTGTCGGCTCAGGATGGAGACAGACCTTACGCTCAACATGGGCTATCAGGTTCAGCCCTACGGCCATCTGCTGCCTGCCAGACGAGGGGGGATGTGAGGGGGGGTTGAATAAAGAGGGGAAAAACACCCAGAATCGCCCTGCCACCGGTGTTACCTGGTTTCAGTCACACACGCACCGTGTGAGGAGAAAGACGGGCGATTCAGAGAAACCTGTGAAGAAGACATCACAAATAGAATCAAAACACGCATGACTTTCTGGAACACAAAATGTGAAGGAGACTGAAACAACACGAGTCTCATCTGAGCCCTAAAAGAGCAACACACCCACAAGCTTCTCTCCGTTTGGTCTCCGAGCGACGGTGGAGCTTCAGCATCTCTCTCATTTCCTCCTCTCAGATTGGGTGACTGTTTCCGGACACCGAGACTTTTGTTTGGGGTTACTGTAGCAGAACACAGTCCAGATACACCAACAATCAGAGCGGGCAGAGTAAAGCCGAGCCGGCGCCCCGCGGCACATTTCTGTGCAGATGAAATCTCTGCCGAGCCCCAGAGTGAAACTCGGAGGAGGCCGGAATACAGCGGAGCTGCTGTAGCCCGCGGCCACTCCGTGACCCCCTTAGAAAAGTCACTTTGCTCTGGAGAAAGCAGGAAAAAACCCTGCGGGGCGGCACACGGCCCCAGACGAAATGAAGAAATGAGACGAGGTGAAACTAAAGTGAAAATAAGTTCAAATTCCACCCGCTGCCTGTCCAACCTTCATCTGTTCACCCCGATCTACTGATGTCTGACAGACGGCATAAACAACATAAACACACAAAAACTGCTACGGAGACACACCACTATTTTATGATATACTAAATGGCCCTAAATCATATTGTCCCTGCAAAAAACAACAACAATAGAAAGCATTACAGACGTTTTACAGGATTTAATGGTTATAATGGGAACTGTATTTATTGTTATGGTCTCTACTGGTTATGTGCTGGGCTCTATTGGTTATCTGACTTAAAGTAGAAAACATCAGAATTTCTGTTGTGTTTTTTCAGCAGGGTTATAATATTTAAATGATCACTCAAAACCACCATAGAACTGGTATGTTTACGTGAAAGATTCCTGTAAATACAGTGATAACCTCTGGGTGGTTGCTAAGGTGGGATATGTGGTTGCTAAGGTATTCGGGGTGGTTGCTTGCGTGTTCTGATTGGTTCTGCAAGTGGCCCAATTCAAAAGATCTCACCTGTAACCCTGCTGACCAAAAAAACATAGAAACCCCAATAGAAATTATAATGGTTTTCATTAAAAACATTATGAACGATTAGCTTTTTCCACAAAATTGTAATGTGTTTTGGACATTATTACAGTGTGATTTAAAATCCCACCAATAGAATCCATCACATTCCAGTAGACACCATTATAGTTTGCATTAAAACCAATACAATTCCCATTATAACCATTAAAAGTTCTATTCCCTGCTCAAAAAAACTATAGAAACCCAACAGAAACCATTACAGAAATTCTAATGGTTTCCATTAAAATACCATTATGAACCATTAGCTTTTTCCATTAAAACCATTACAAAATTCCTTTTTGTAGTGTGCATTGGGCATGATTCCCATAGGATTTCCATTAAAGCCAGTACAAATCTCTTTAAAACCATTTTAACTTCTTTAATGGTTTCTATTGTTTTTTTCAGCAGTGTCAGCAACCCAATAGCTTTTTCCATTAAAACCATTACCATTACAAAATTCCTTTTTGTAGTGTGTTTAGTGCATTATTCCAGAAGGATTTAACATCCAACCAAAAGAATCCATCACATACCAGTAGACACCATTACAGTTTCCATTTAAACCAATACAAATCCCTTTAAACCCATTACAACTTCTTAAACGGTTTCTATTGTTTCTTTCAGCAGGGCTCTCTTACAATCTATGTGAGATTTCTTCTCTGTTCATTATATTCTAGGATTAGTCAGAATCCATCAGGACTCCAGGAGCAAAGCTAAACATTCACCAGATGCAGCTCAGCTCTATGACTTCATATACAAGTACAATAATAGGAAATATAATAGTCATAGTTCTTCATACTGTATCTCCAGCGTGTAGAGTTTAATCCTCAGTAATTCACAACAGAGCTGAAAACACTGAAACACGCTCACACGGGACGGACACACAGGCTCAGATCAAGTGGGAAAGTGGACAAACGTTAGGATGAAAAAAGCAACGTTGCTGTAGTTTTCGCTCTGAAAAAAACACTCAATAAAATGTAATGTTTGTATTGTTTGGGTGGAATTCTACTTTCCTCATGTAGCGTACCACTTAAACTAAATACTTCATCACATTTTTATATTACTGTTTCCAATTACATGTACAATCTATGTGACCACAACACAGAGTTTCTGACCTGAAGTTATCACTGCATCACATCACACATATCACGTCATTACACTACAAACTCACTTCTGATCTCATTTACTTTGACTATACCCGAGTACTCTGAAATCAATGTGTATTTCTGACCGTTTAAATGAGTAAAAACAGCACTCATAAATTGAACACCTTAATTTACAGAGAAACAAAATGTTTCATCTTAAGTAAAGTTCTCATCCCCTTCACTTACTTCAAGTGCATACTGTAGCCGAAGTATGCAGTCGGGATGAAACCCTCGAGTACAATAAAGAAAGAGACAATAACGTGTACATTTCCGCAGTGAGTTGTTTACCTCGGAGCCTGTTGTTGGAGCACCGGGTGAATCCACCTTCCGTTTCTTCCGCGGGCCGATGGCGGCGAGCGCTGTCAGATTGGCGTCTCGCTGTCTCATTTGGGCGAGTTCCTGCTGCTGCATCTGGGAAATAAAAGAAAATCATTTTACTGCTATAAAATAAATACTGTGATCTCCATAATGTGAAGAGTGTTTATATCGCTGACATATTACAGAAAACTCAAGTGCATTGAGGTGAATGAAGTGAGGCACTGAGTCTTTTAAAAAAATTATTAAATAAACTCAGATGTAAAAATCACCAATATACAGTAATCTGACACCAATGGTCTCTAATTCTACATTTATTCCAGCTCATGCGTTTGCCGATTCTAACACAAAGAACGACATGAAAAAACAGCCAGTGCCTCTAAACTCACACAAACCCAAAATGTGCAGTATACAAACACACTCAGCTGGCTACCGTATCCCACAATGCAATGTGCTCAACTTGACCTTCGAGCATCGCTTTTAAGAAACAAACCAGAAGAAAAATCAAACAAGATTGACTCACTATTGGCAAACGTTAATAAATAAAAAACAAAGATTGCTTATACAGCGAATGCATTAATAAAGCATGTGACAACAATGTATCATGTTACTCTTTGAAACATTGCATCCCGTTCCAAACATAGCAACAGGAAGTGACATCGTCGACTGCAAAGCACAAAGCGTCAATCACTGACAGCCAACCTTCAGTGTCTTCTACCCTAAACCTTTCAAATGGAAGCGAGTGTGTTTAGAGACATTAGGTGTGAACATAAATGTGTGTGCGGCTCACACTCACTAATGTGATTTTTCACTTTGTGAAATGTAAGAGGGGCCGGTGATGCCTCAGGTAATGTCAGGGTTTCCTGCAGGGCAGCCTCGCTCAACCCTTTCTGAGGACGTGTGAGAGCCTGGAGCCGCACGCACACGCACACACACACATGGACGCACACACACACACACACACACAGCCATCACAGTCTGTCTGCAGTGAGGGAGTGTACTGCCGTGTGCCCGCTGGTGTTGTGTGTGTGTGTGCATGTGTGTGTGCCCGCTGGTGTTGTGTGTGTGCGTGTGCATGTGTGTGTGCGTGCGTGTTCGCGTGTGTGTTGCAGAGCAGAAAGAGAGCAATCAATGCAATCTTTCATGTGCTTTTCTCATTCTGTGTGTTAAGATCAGAGAGTCTGTGATGTTGCCCTTAAAATGCGTGTTATAAAGATTGCTTTGGCTTTCAAAACCCAGTCTAAATTGTGCATGCAGTGTGTGTGTGTGTGTGTGTGTGTGTTGGCACCATAAGGCCAAACAAACTGGAAAGTGCACGTCAGGCCTTCTGCGGTGCCACGACATCTTTTCAAATAAAACAAATACAAATCTTCATTGTGTGCCATAAAGCAGCACCATTGTGCTCAACAAAAGCTTTGAAATGACACGAGGGTGAAATAATCAATGACTGGGTTAACTATAGCACTCCCTGCTTTCCCACAATCCTCTGCAGGACTCATATCAGCCCATCTCCCGACACACAGACCACTGACCCCTGAGATAATCTCATTCCACCGACAGCCCGCTCGAGGATCACAGCGTCTCCACGTCTGCGCGGCAGTTGGCACCAGACTCCGTGCCCATTGGTGCCTCCGGCTACTGCCTCACTCGCAGATTTATGGCGTTCTGATAAATGCAGGTCCCGGCGTGCCATCTGTGTTGCCGGCTCTCAGAGCGGCACCATTACAGACGAATCGACCGACGTGAAGCAGACAGACACGAGAAGGAAATTATAGCTCAACTATGTGAAGAGTTAGTTAACCGCTGAACTCATTACCGGGGAGAAATATTCATGAGAATGATTTTGGCTAACTGTTCACATATTCTCAAGTACTGATCGAAAAATAAACGCTTGAGAGTTTGATGATTGCAAAAATTTGCTCTGCGTTAAACATTCCAAACGACGCTTATCTACTCAACTCATACAAAAGAATTACACAATCAACCGGCCACATTTACAGGCAAAAAGAAATATTGCTTTTCTAACAAGCTGAAGTAGCAGTTTGGCTGTTTTCAGGTAACCTTTCAACAAAGAACACCACAAATAATCCAATAACCTTTACCAGCAACATCTACAAAATCAGAAAATGCTCTGATCAATATCTTTTGGGGTCCGTTAAAATATTTTCCCTAAAGCCAAAGCTCTTGCCATTTGATGTGAGTCTGTACTTCTGGACACTAAAGGTCAACACCAGGCTAATATTAACGCCATTATATTTAACAGTGTAAAGAAATACACCAAGAACTGACAAATGTGTACGATGAAGTGTTTCGCTGAACATGAGAACAGAATAAAGAGATCTGTCAGAGCCAAGTTAAATGTTGTCTAAACGCTTTGCATCTATCATCTGACACTGCGGCTTTGTTACAATGTTTCACATCGCACACAATATTAGCGAGAGCAAAAAAAAGAGCACGCCCACGCGTCAACCGCCCATCAATGCACTTCGTTCGTTGTACTGAAGTTCAGCTGTGTTTGTTCACTGCATATCGGTGATGGATGTGATATAAACGGTGGATATAACGCTGGATTTGCAGATCTTTTGAAACTGATAGATAGCGCGGTCCCAGCGTTAAAAGATGCCGGACATGAACCGCACGCGGTAAGTCAAACTAAGTCATATGTCTGTGTTTTGTTGGCAATCGGCGCGTACGTGTATAATGTAAACAACACAAACTTATAGTGAATCAACAGTTATGCAGGGATAATGCAATGATGTATTGTGTGCTCGTGCTGTAGTCCCGCCCCCCCCATATGCCTTCAGGGGCTTGCCTGTTTTCGGAAATAATCGTACAGCTGTATCTCTCTATTATAAATGTGATCAAACTAAATACTCTTCGAAGAAACAAAGTATGCAAAACTACTCTATATGTACTCAAGTCCCTGTGAACCGGAAGTTGCGATCGTTTTTACTTCCATATTTTGACGCATTTCCGAGTGAAATGGAATGTCGAATGAGAAAAATAGTGGGCGTGGCTTTCGTCATTTCGATTTGATTGGATGTATAAAAACAGACGTTGCGTTTGAAAATGGAACTGGCAGCAGACTGACAGTCAAAGGGGAGGAGTTAACGGATGCTCCGCCCAAGCCGTCTAACATACATCATTTAAAATGGATAGTCATCATTACAGGAAGGAAGTGCCTTTTCAGATTTTAACTAAAGATTACGAGGTCACACGATTTTTAAAAAGAGAATGACCCACATTGATCAACTATTCACGATAAACGCTACAATATTTCATGTACAAATAGGCATTGTCATTTTTTATTTCACTAGGACTTTAATATAATATTTGGCAGAAACTGCGTGTTACCTCCGCTTTAATATCTCAATTATTTCTCCTACACATCAGTGAGATTAAATGGAGAGCAAAAGGACACTTTTGTTTGAGTCTCATCTGCATCAGACATTTCTCCTGAGAAAAAGAGTCAGAATTCTCACAAATGTCCCCATTCCAGTTTCACAAGAGACCTCAACAATGTCTCAAACTGAGCTCAGATTTGACTTTCACTTGACACAATTAAAATCAAAGCGGCTCGTGTGCAACAAAACCTTCTGTTCTGTTCCTCTCTGTCTGTCAGACCTCGGGCCAGCGGCCCGCGGCACCACACACACGCCTGCAGACAGATGTCTGCGTCTGAGTGGAACCGAGAACATCGGGGGGGGGGGGTTCGCTGTCCAACGGTGATGTTCAGTATCCTGTAGGGGGCAAAATCTGCCCTTTTACCCTCCTGCCCCAAGACACTGGATTAAACAGGCCAAACTCCACCAAAATACCTTCACCACTTTGTATCCAAAGTGACTGACAGCACATTTCATTTATTATGCATGTTTACTGGGATTTAAACCCATGACCTAGCACAATGCCCCACCAACTGAGCCAAAGAACACTTAATTCAGACTGGGAATTCAAAGTCAAGACAATACAAAGAAATGTATCCAGAATTACATTGAATAAAATGGGATACTTTTTTGTCTGTAATGATAGCGTTTTTGACAGATACATTTTCTAGAATTCACAGTTGAATCCGAGCATTGATCTTTCAGACTGGTCATGTGCATCGACCCCAGGGTCAAACAGGACTCGACACGCTGACCTCAAGAAAACGAAACACATAGATAAAGACCTCAAGATAAAAACACATGCTGTACACTTGAAAAGTCTTGAAGTTCTGAACCAGCGCTCTGAAGGTTGAGAGTTCTTTGGAAACCTTCAGTTTCAGCCGAAGCCCAATTACACAAATGCCTCGGGCGTCCCCCAGGGGCCGGGCTCATGAGGTCACTTCCTGCTCTAAAAGCACCAATTATATTCAAGAGAATGCAGCATTACACATATGACCTTGGCTAATATTCGACTTTAATTATCCTCAGAGTTATTCACTTCATGCCAATGAAAACAACAAACGCAATGTGTTAATACCAGCAGCTGTGTGGTATTTAAAGGACTCATGTTACTATTATTTCTCAGAAAAACATTTCTAGCAACATGACTTTGGTGCTGTGAGAGGAGATCATTAGAAACGGAGCTAATCCAAGTAGAAAATCTTTTGTGTGACACGCTGGGCTCTGCTTGGGCAAGCATTTCTCTCTCGGTCTGTCTTCTCTGAGATCTGTGCCACGTCACCCGTCTATTGATCACGTGTAATTTGCATCCGCGGCAGATGACAGTCGCGTGCACCGTGAGGACGATGATTTATTCATTTCAAATCAAAACCGCAGAATCTTCAGAGAGAGACTGCAGGGCTCTCTGGATCTCTCGTTTCTGTCTCAGCCCGAGGCCATGGGAGCGCGAGTCCTTCTCATTAACAAGGTGAATCAAGCCGTCGCTCTCTAATTACCCGACATGACAACCGGTAACATTCACACACGGGCGGCACAAATCACAAGTCTCCAACGTCTCGCTCCGAACCGGATTTCTCTCTTTCTGCCCGTTCCTACAGATGACACTCGCTTTGGAGAATACGCTGTCTTGTGTGACCTCAGGATAAGAGGTGTAAAGGGTCAAAGGTCACAGTGAGCAGTGACATCAGGAGATGAATGTTACCAGTCAGAAAAAGAGACATAAAAACAGACATCTATTATCAGAGAAAGCTCATAAACGGCGTAAGCAAAAACCGCTAAGCAGAGGTCGTTTTTTTGCCCATTACCCCGATTTCGCGTTGTATTTTTTCTCAGGCCACGTTTACACGATGAAAAACTGAAAAGTTTTTCCTTTGCGTTTTTGAAAAGTTTCACGTACACATGACAGCGTTATCAAAACGGTCTGCATTTACACGGATCCAGGAAAACGGATAAAAACGCTGTGGTTTGCATGCCAGGCCAGTGGATGGCGATGTTGTTGTGTAAAGAAACAGGACGTGCCTTGGCTCACACACGTGCACAGTTATAAGCCAAAAGTGCTTTTTAATACCGTTGGTCGACGTATACATGTGTTTAAAGTCTGGCGAATGTAAATATTGTGTCTCCGCTGGTCTAATTGGTGCAGCAAATCCACATTTTGCTGGGGAAACGTTAATACATAGTCCAGCAGCAAGAGCTCACGGTACGGGGAAGCCGCCATATTGTTTTGGCTATACTCACGCGACTATTTCGCATGCGCGTGACGTCATCGTTTTCAGAAAGTTCCGTCTTGCAGCTTACATGTAAATGAAAACGGCGGCGTTTTCAAAAAGTTGCACTTGAGACTTTTTCAAAAGTTTGCGTTTTCAGTCCCCCAAAACGACGTTTCCGTCTAAACGAACGACTAAAACGCATAAAAAGTTTTCATTTGCGTCGTATAAACGACCTCTCAGTCTTGTTTATGTGTGCTTGTCTGATGGCGTAAAAGTCTCAAACGGAAGTAACAATAAAATAACACATAAAAGTCCTTGGATCATGCAGTTGCCGTAGAAACAGCAAAATGAAAAACTATTGTTACATATGCAGGTACTGCAAACATGAGAAGAGATATAACAATACAGCTTCTGAATGATTTCCTGCAGGATTTTTAATTATGGACCATCGATGGTGACGTCTAGAGCTGGGCAAAAAAAAATATTATTCTTTTTTTAAATGCAATCGATTCGATATATCGATTCTCAAAAGCCTTTTATATTTCCGCAAGCACTGAACATTAATTAACGTGAATGTTATTGCTACTACTATCCACTAGATGTCACTTTTACAACGGGTTGATGTTACAACAGGGAGCACATCGTTCATTCATTGCTTCATTAAAGTCCCCGTGAACCGGAAGTTGCGATCTTCCATATTCTGACACATTTCCGAGTGAAAAGGAATTTCAAAGGAGAAAGTAGTGGGTGTGGCTAGCGTTTTTAACTGCGAATTGATTGGATGTGTAAAATCAGCTGTGCATTGATTTTGGAATGGAACTGGCAGCAGACTGACAGTTGAAGGGGAGGGGTTAACAGATGCTCCGCCCAAGCCGTCTATTTTACGTCATTTGAGATGGATAGTCATTTCAGGGCGGAAGTGCATTTTCAGATTTTAACTGAAGATTATGAGGGTACATGAATTTTAAAAAGAAAATGACCCACATTGATAAACTAATTACAATAAACGCTGCAAATATTTCATGAAATTTTTAATCTCACTGGGACTTTAACATGGCGGATGTGGGTGTGTCGTCGAATTTAACATCACCTTCACATAAAAGGCAGCGGTTCATATGATTGCAGCCTCTCTTTAAAGCTCATTTTAAGCTTTAATTTTGTTAATTATATCTTAAATGTAAAATAACCTGACCCTGTTTGATAAAGGTATGTGAAAAAATAAAATGTAATATACAGGTTTGTGGCTCTTCATTTCTTTTTTTAATTCACCGTTGTAATCTGACGTTTATTGATCTTTTATAGAAATATCTGTAGGATTTGCATTAAATCTATAATCACTGACTCGAAGCGAGAATCAAATCGAATCGAATCGAGAGCTTGTGAATCGGAACATCAGAATCGATACCCAGCCCTAGTGACGTCACTACACGCAAGAAACCTGACAAGCCTCAAACTTCCATGTAAACACATTTTTCTGCATAGCCGGTTTATTGATGTGCATGTAAACGCGACAAAACAGGTTTATTTTATGTGCTTATTTTTATAGATATCCGTTTATTTTGTGCATGAAAACTCAATCAATGATGCCAAAATGAGTGGATGATAAAGTCAATTTAACGTCCATTGTTTAATAAAATCAATGTATGTCACTGAGAGCTACTGTCTTCTGGAGTTACTGACCCTTTCATGTCTGTCTTCACTGTAAAAAACTCTCTCTCTCTCTCTCTCGTTCAGTGTTCTCAGGCACATCAGCTCATGCCCAAACGTGTATAGTTCTTTACTTCGGATTCCCCCGCTGCTTACATCCCAAAGAGATCCACGTACAAAGAGAAAGACCGACTACAGGCGACCACACACACACCCGCACACGGGCCTTTTTGCTCGCTTGCAGGCAAACTCTCGCTTTGTGTTGTTTTTTCTCTCATTACAGCACTTTGTAATATTCAAAAACACACAGGGATGCCAAAGGTATCGCTAAAGCTTCGTTCTTTTCTTTTTCCTAGCTTTTGTTTCACTGCTCTTTTCTTACATTTGTAATGTGAAACCTACAGAAGATCCTCGTGACCACAAACAAGTGAACACACACATTTCACATCTCTATCATTTCCTCGGTCTTAAAAAAAGATATAAATGTGACGCATGGAAACACAATCCATCAGAGACACACAACTAAAAACTCTTGAAGAAAAAGAAAACAAATCAGAAAAAAAGCAAAACACTCATCATCTACAAAATGAACAAATATCACGTAATTTTGTCATTGCTGTTTGTTGTGTAAGCGATGTAGGAGTTTAATACTCAGGGTTTAAGGGACAGTTCACCCAAAACTGTAAATTCTGTCATTGTTTTTTCATCCACGAGTTGTTCCAAATCCGTATAATTTTTTTGTTTGGTTAAACACAGAAAGATATTTGGAAGAATGCTTATAAACTAAAATACTTCTCGACCCCCATTGACTCACATAGTAGGAAAAATGACAATGGTAGTCAAAAGTGCCCCAGAATTGTTTGCTTTCCTACATTCTTCAAAATATCTTCTTTTGTGTTCAACAGAACAAAAAACGTTATAAAGACTTTTTTTCTACTATGGTTGTAAATGATGTCCAAGATGTGTTTGGTTACAAGCATTCTTCCAAATATCTTTCTCTGTGTTCACCAGAACAAAGAAATTCATACAGATTTGGAACAACTCGAGGGTGAGTAAACGATGAGAGAATTTTTATTTTTGGGTGAACTATACCTTTAAAGGTTCAAAATGTTCCTATATTGAGACTCTTCCCATCACAGCGTCACATTTTCCGAAGGATCGTCTGCTCTTCAGAAGGAACAGAAGCATTATGGGATGTTTGTGTCTCTTTCGGTTTAGAAGCACGACGGCTCGGTCCACAGCAGAGATGTCTAAGTTTAAGACCCACAGCGCAACGCTATCACAGAGAAAGAAAGAGAAACAAAACCTGCCCGGAGGAGAAAAAATGTTTGAAGAAAATGATTCGAAGAGAAAAGCCCAGACGTTCCCATCTGACACACCCGAGTTTCACACGACTTTATAAAACCAGAACAAAATCTGGAGACCAGGACGAGAAATACATGAGAGAAAGTCACAAACACAGATGAGAAAATACAGACAGACTGTCTTCATTCAGGTCAGATGAGGGAGGTAAACTACACTGACTCACCGGCACCGCTGACTTAAACGCTGTCAATACTGGATGATGTTAAAAATAAACTATTCACACCGTTCGCAATGTCAAAAAAATATGTTTCTTTATCAGTGGTTTCATTATCCGATTAAAATATCTACACGTCCAAAAAACTAAATAAGACGTGAGGCCTTTTAGATTTTAAAGAAAACAAGTTTAGTTTGTTTGTTTTAGGCATGAACTTCACTTAATGTTATGTACGCTAAAAACAAGCTGTGTGAAAGGGGTCAAAACTTAATTCAAGACTAAAAATAATTTCATAAGATATTGTGTTTCAAAGAAATGTATCTTAAATATCTGAATATTTAAACAGTCAGTCATGAGCGTTTATTTTGTGTGCAAAACATCAGGTCTAATTCAGATTCTGTTTTCGTGTCCAGTTTTAGTTGTGTTAAAATGTTTCTAATATTTCACAATGTCTCACTTTAAACCTGGAACAAAGACAGTCAACAGAATCAACACAACGGCAGAAAATGAGCCAAGAGAAAGATCCTGGGATTCATTTGAACCGAATCCCATCACAAGAAGCGGATGATGGAGAAATGTTTGTTTTCTCTGGTTCGGTGTGTTCTGTCCTCTCTGTAAACTGTGCCGTTTAGCAGCACCGAGCGCAAGCGTTTACCGTCACTTTGTCCTTGTCTGTGACACGCCGGCCGCGGGCGAGTCGGGCCGGAGGCTGCCGTGGTTTACCCAGGTGGTCAGCAGTGGTCACTCTGCGTCCTCTGCCCTCTCTTCTGGTGTTGAGACCGGGGCAGAGATGATGAATCTGTGGCCGCAGACGGTCTGTGTGAGCTGACACAGTGATGTATCTGCCAGGCCGCGTCTCGTCCGCTCTCTGCCGTGTATTTGCGGCTTCTTTGGCTTTGTTCCGCCCGGTTCCTCTCTCGATTTGTCATGTGTCCCCGGCGATCTCCGGTTTCCTCTTCAGATTGGTTATTTCTGCGGGAGGCTCTGCTGATTGGGGTGCCGCCCCGCTCCGGCTTCATGACTCTTTTTTTGGCCATTGATTTTCACTGAAGGCATTTTAAAAATATCCCACCCGACCGCTGGGCATCGCTGAGAACTGTGGAAATAGATTCCCGAACGCACGCGCTGGGTGATATTACAGGGAATCAGATGTTTGTGAGGGGCTGGAAAAGACGGATGGATAGAAGAGCCGCTCTGATCAAACAACATCTGTCCGTCAGACACACACACACTCGCTTTAACAGGAGTAAAAAAAATCACACATGACAGTGCGATGTTTTCAAGACTCAATATCAACTCAAACATTTCTCATCAAATTCCTACAAGACTATTCCATTAACACTTTGTTGACTTAATTTTCAACTTTTATTGTTACTAAGAAACATCAGGAGAAACATGTGAGAGATAAAATAACAGATGACATCTCTTTAAAATCTCAATTATGTCTTCTAGACCTCAATAAGATTTCAAGGAAACATTTGCTAAAGTTTTATCTGTGTCTCAAATATTTTCTCAAATGTGTGTGTCATGAGAGTTTGAGAAGAGACGTCAACTATGTGTCAAGCTGAGCTCAGATTTGTCTCGTCCGCAATCAAAAGTCAATATTATTAAGATCTCAATATCAACTCAAACTTTTCTCATCACATTTACTCAAATCCAGATTATTTGACCTTTACAATCTACATGATTTCTCCAGAGCAATTTTAGGAGAAACACATCTGAGACTAAATTGAGACTTGAATCCAATCCAATCCACTTTATTTATATAGCACAATTTTAACAAACACAAGGTTTCCAAAGTGCTGTACAAGGAGAAAAAAAACCCCAGAATAAATAGATAACACAATAAAAGCACCATAAAATATGAAGTACACAATAAAATAAAAGATGGAAAAATATGCATGTATACGCGTAAAATCAACACTCTACCTGCTGTCAAAAGCCAACGAAAAAAGGTGGGTTTTAAGAAGTGTTTTAAATTGAGACAGTGAAGAGGCCTGGTCTAATGTACAGCGGCAGTCCATTCCAAAGTTTTGGAGCTGCAACGGCAAAAGCTCGATCCCCTCTTAGCTTAAGCCTAGTTTTAGGCACTGTCAGGAGCAGCTGGTCAGCTGACCTGAGAGATCGAGTAGAGGTGTAGGGGTGCAGCAGCTCAGAGAGGTAAGGTGGGGCGAGGCCATTCAAGGCTTTAAAAGCAAATAAAAGAATTTTAAAATGAATCCTAAAATGAACGGGCAGCCAGTGGAGTGCCAAAGAACCCAGATCAACTGGGGGGGGCCTCACAGAAGTGCCACCAAAGACCATGACTTCTGTCTTGTCCTCATTAAAATTCAGAAAATTTAAAGACATCCAAGCTTTAATGTCGTGTAAACACTTTTGCAATGGTTTCATAGAGTAAGAATCAGACTTTTTGAGGGGGACATAGATCTGGCTGTCATCCGCATAGCAGTAAAAAGAAATACCATGTTTCCTGAGAATGGAACCAAGTGGGAGAAGATAAAGAGAAAATAAAAGGGGACCAAGCACAGAGCCCTGCGGGACCCCACATGAGAGAGGAGCAGTGGAGGACACAGAATCATCAATGCTGACACAGAAAGTCCGATGTGACAGGTAAGACCTGAACCATTTCAGTGCTGTGCCACTGATGCCCACCCACTGCTCCAAACGAGCAATCAGGATTTCATGGTCCACTGTATCAAATGCTGCAGTCAAATCTAAAAGTACAAGGACAACACAGTGACCAGAGTCAGTAGCTAAAAAAATATCATTAAAAACTCATAAAAGCGCTGATTCTGTGCTGTGCAATGTTTTAAAACCAGATTGGAAAGTCTCAAGAATATTTTGTTCATTTAAAAAATCCATTAGCTGGGAATACACAATCTTCTCTAAGATTTTAGAGAAGAAAGGCAATTTAGAGATAGGCCTAAAGTTTGCCAAAACAGTAGGATCCAGCCCAGGTTTTTGTAATAAAGGCTGCACAACTGCATGTTTAAAATTTACAGGGACTACTCCAGCTGACAGACTGCTATTAATAACTGTGAGACAAGATGGCCCAACAGTGGGAAAAACCTCCTTAAAAAATCGGGGCGGGACAATATCATCTGGAGACCCTGATGGCTTCAAGTGACCCACTATCTCCTACACAAAAGGCAGGGTCACAGGCTCAAACGTGTCCAGCACAGCTGAACAGGGGGGAAATACTGAAGGATCAGAAATGAATGAAACACATCAAATCTCCTGATCTATGAAAGAGCATCATTACATTTACATTTATTCATTTGGCAGACGCGTTTATCCAAAGCGATTTAAAAGTGGTAGAGCATATAAACATTTTGTCAAACATCTGAGCAATAACATTTTCTTCTGGGTGAGATTCTAAGCGGAGGTGAATTAAATAGTTCAGATAATGATGAGAGTTCATATTGAGACACATGAGCAATTTGCTCTCCGTTAATTCTCATTTAAGACTTTAAAGAAATCATTAGACAACAAATGTAATGATGGTTAGTTGTTAGGGGTTTTAAACACGAGCATCAGACACGTAAGCCGCAGTCTTCACACGAGTGAAGTGACTGTGAGTGAGTGAGTGAGTGAGTGAGTGAGTGAGTGAGTGAGTGAGTGAGTGAGTGAGTGAGTGAGTGAGTGAGTGAGTGAGTGAGTGAGTGAGTGAGTGAGTGAGTGAGTGAGTGAGTGAGTGAGTGAGTGAGTGAGTGAGTGAGTGAGTGAGTGAGTGAGTGAGTGAGTGAGTGAGTGAGTGAGTGAGTGAGTGAGTGAGTGAGTGAGTGAGTGAGTGAGTGAGTGAGTGAGTGAGTGAGTGAGTGAGTGAGTGAGTGAGTGAGTGAGTGAGTGAGTGAGTGAGTGAGTGAGTGAGTGAGTGAGTGAGTGAGTGAGTGAGTGAGTGAGTGAGTGAGTGAGTGAGTGAGTGAGTGAGTGAGTGAGTGAGTGAGTGAGTGAGTGAGTGAGTGAGTGAGTGAGTGAGTGAGTGAGTGAGTGAGTGAGTGAGTGAGTGAGTGAGTGAGTGAGTGAGTGAGTGAGTGAGTGAGTGAGTGAGTGAGTGAGTGAGTGAGTGAGTGAGTGAGTGAGTGAGTGAGTGAGTGAGTGAGTGAGTGAGTGAGTGAGTGAGTGAGTGAGTGAGTGAGTGAGTGAGTGAGTGAGTGAGTGAGTGAGTGAGTGAGTGAGTGAGTGAGTGAGTGAGTGAGTGAGTGAGTGAGTGAGTGAGTGAGTGAGTGAGTGAGTGAGTGAGTGAGTGAGTGAGTGAGTGAGTGAGTGAGTGAGTGAGTGAGTGAGTGAGTGAGTGAGTGAGTGAGTGAGTGAGTGAGTGAGTGAGTGAGTGAGTGAGTGAGTGAGTGAGTGAGTGAGTGAGTGAGTGAGTGAGTGAGTGAGTGAGTGAGTGAGTGAGTGAGTGAGTGAGTGAGTGAGTGAGTGAGTGAGTGAGTGAGTGAGTGAGTGAGTGAGTGAGTGAGTGAGTGAGTGAGTGAGTGAGTGAGTGAGTGAGTGAGTGAGTGAGTGAGTGAGTGAGTGAGTGAGTGAGTGAGTGAGCGAGTGAGCGAGAGAGCGAGTGAGTGAAAGTGAGCGAGTGAGTGAGTGAGTGAGAGATTGAGTGAGTGAGCGAGTGAGCATGTGTGTGTGGTGTTAAAGGTTGATTGTGTGTGTGTGTTACACTTTGAGTGTGTGCGTGTGTGGTGTTAAACTCCGAGCATGTGCATGTGTGTGTGATGGTAAACTTTTTGTGTATGTTAGACTGTGTGTGTGTGTGTGTTGTGTTAAGTTCTTGAGTGTGTGTGTGTGTGTTCATGTTTGTATATCCCGGTGGGGACCTAAACCTGAACACACACCAACACATGGGGACTCGTGTCACCGTGGGGACCAAAATTGAGGTCCTCATGGGCACAAAAGCTTATAAATTGTACAGAACAATATTTTTTAAAAATCTAAAAATGCAAAAAGTGTTCTATGATCTTTAGGTTTAGGGATAGGGTTAGGGATAGGGGATAGAATATACAGTTTGTACAGTATAAAAACATTACGCCTATGGACTGTCCCCACGGGGATAGTAAACCAGACGTGTGTGTGTGTGTGCGCATGTGTGTGTCTGAGTGTGTGGTGTTAAACTTTGTGTGTGTGAGCTATAGTAGTCGTCATTGGGTGGGTTGGAAAGTTAATCTGGCTGTGTTGAGATGATGAGCTGCCTGCCACTTAACAGGGCGGGGATCCACTTTGATCACACGGCCCCGGGCACAGCCTATTACAAATCACCTCATTTACATACTGCACAGACTGATGGGAGCACTACAATCCACTGTGAAGGGTTAGCACTAATGTGAAGCAGGAGAGAGAGAGAGAGACAGAGAGGAGAGAACGGACTGATGATGAATTAATGGTTTGTTGATGACAGGTGTTAAATTACTTTTCTATGCGTTAAGTCTTTAAATCTGTGAGTGACCTCATAGCAACATGCTTGACAAACGCCCAGAAAACCATAGCATCAAGCCAAAAGCCCCAGAGGAGACTTTAGCAACACCATGACAACAATGTTTCTTCAAACAGCACAAACACATGAGCTCAGCAGAACTGCTCTTCATTTACAATCCCGTCTCTCATGTTAGCACATTATCAGCGTTATTTCACTGTCACGGTTGCTAATTCTCTCTCTTTGAAACCACGCGAGCGGAAAGTCTTCATGATGCTAATGGTGTCTGCAAAACTAAAAACCTCTGACTTGATCCCCAATCACGTCCTCATTCCATCTCTTAAATATCAGCTCTGAGTGCCAGAGAAAAAAGGAAACGCTCATTTTTTAAAGATCCGTCTCTTTTTGCAGGACATCAATCAATGAAAATAATTTCTTAAACTTTTTTTCACGAGTCAAGACTTTAAATGGCGTTACATATGTAGCACAGCATGAAAAATTCATCCGGTGGAGGCTTGAAATGTCAGCGATAATGATCGGATCCTCACCTCCTTTGCCTTCTGCTTCAGACGGGCCTGTTCTGGATCTTCTTGCCGCGAGCGACTCTGGGAGAGAGAGAGAGATAAAGAGAGAGAGAGAAAGAGAGAGAGAGAGAGAGAGAGAGAGAGAGAGAGAGAGAGAGAGAGAGAGAGA
>NC_079901.1:24642837-24688851 GCF_024868665.1 Triplophysa rosa | reverse complement strand
GTGTGTGTGTGTGTGTGTGTGTGTGTGTGTGTGTGTGTGTGTGTGTGTGTAGCAGTGAGTGATTCTACACCCACAGGCTGTGCCCTCCAAACACACACACAGTCTATACGTCTCTGTACGCTCTCAAACACACACATGTATGCGCACACACAATCATATATGGGTAGTTGACAAATATATACACATGTGTCCTACGGTGTGACGGCAAAAATATAGAATACAAACTGTTAATAATTTATTACTTTATTTTATTTATATTTATCAGATATAAATCAGCATTTTTTTTATTTTTTTGCTGTCACACCATGAGACACATGTGTGGTTTATTTGTCATATAACTGCAGAAAAAATGAAGAGATCATTCCAAATCGTTTCAGTCCAGTGTCTGTTGAATTTCAAGAAAATCAAATCTCAGGAGCAACATAAATTCATCACACAGCACTGTGAAAGACTGACATGGAAACTGTGATCAAAATCCAGATTATCACATAGAAAAAAATATATTTTGAAATTTTCTTCAAAACACGAACAAATATGACTGTTGTATTGTTTGAAAGTGAATCTGAACTTGTTTTCTTTGCAGTATTTGAGGTCACAGCATCTTTACTGTTATTTTCACCTGTTTCTCCAGTTTTCATTTTCTGCAAATAAATGCAAATAGAAACAATATTTTTATTTGAAATTTGGTAGAAATATTGTTAGTAGTTCACAGAATTAAACAAAAACGATCATTTTACCTAAACACATAAATAGTAAATAAAAACTGAAAATAAGTTTTTTAATGGTCTCTTAATTTTTTCCACAGCTGTATGAACACACACACACACACACACACACACACACACACAAACAAACACTGTTTGTACATCTCTGTTTAAAACACACACACACAGTCTATATGTTTTATAGACACTCCTGACCAGTGTTGGGTCAGTTACTCTGAAAAAGTAATTAATTACTAGTTACTAATTACATATTCAATAGTGTAATTAGATTACTGTACAAATGACTTTCTCCAAAAAGTATTTAATTACTTATTACTAATGACTTTCTATATCCTATATCAACCTTGATTAGTTAAGTGATTCATAGGCATGAAACGGCTCTTTTAATTCATTCAAATAAATAATATTAAACTACATAAAGTACTCTTATTAACTGACCAAAGTATTACAAATGTGAGAATTATACATTAAAGCACAGATTTTAAAGTTGGACTTTGAATTTTGATGTCAATTCCACTATTGCACACACATACATTACACAAAGTATTTAGTTCAATTACATCAGAAGTAACTGTTATTAAATTATGGAAAAAATAAGAGTAATCCCTTACTTTACTTTGTCAAGGGAAAAGTAATTAAATTACAGTAACTAATTACTTAGTAACTAGTTACACCCAACACTGCTCCTGACAACCACAGATACACACACACACACACACGCACACTTAATTACAGGCGATAAGGAGAGTCGTACAGACATGTACGCATGTGATTTTTTATTATTATTTGTTTGTTTAAGCAAGTGTTTGTATAGTGTATGTTTCAGATTGTGAAGGAGAGAGGGTTAAACACTCTTTAAAACAGAGTTGTGTGTGTTTGTGTCTGGAGTCCGGTGAGTCTGCGTTCTCCTCTGACAGTCAGCAGATCGGCCGCTCATCCTCTCTGTTAATTGGTTTTAAATATATCAGGCAGTTCATGTCTCTGTGCTGAGAGTAATGCGTTCGGCCCCTGGCCCTCGCCCGCGTCCCCCAAGACTCCAGACTCCATATTTCAAATGAACCATCAGATTTATTTTAGTTGCTTTGTGTTGAAGGGGTCAAGTCCCGCTGTGCTTAAAGACGCAGAGAAAGAACGGCAAGGACAAATCAATCTCGCACACATCTGATCTGCGGCTTGTTTTGCATTTTCTTTCCTTCGTTGTTTTTCTTCACTCCCACGAAATAATCTCAACCCAAACCAAAACACAAAACATTCATTTGTTCTGTTCGTCAGTTTTCATTTATTCACTGTTGCTTTGTTTTGGCAAGCGTTTATAAAGCCGCACACAACACGTTTATCCCATTCTTGAGATGAGAACGCACTCGATGTTTCCTTTATCGCATTTTAAGCTTCAGTGGAGTTAAAATCCCTCGCAACTGCGATACTTCAACTTGCGTAACGTCTCGCAGCAGCCCAAAGTCATGGAGGTCGGCGCGGCCATTCACACTTTGGGTATGAGCTAAACTGTGTCGTTTCGGCCGGCTAGAGGAGACATAATCGCTGGAGCTAAAGCATACTAACCCCATTAGAGCCAAGGGAGGCGAGTGAGGGGGTCTTTACGGTGGGCCATCGTCTCTGAGCTAAATGAATTAATGACGGAAACGAGCCGAACTATTTCACAGATGCGCTGCGGGCGACGGGCGCGAGGCCGAGAGGACGCCATCGTGTCTTTAACTGGAGGTTGTCTGGGGTTATCCAGGACTTCTGCTCATTTCACAGGAGACACGCTGGAAGAACGCCTTCAGAAACTCATTCTGATTGTCTTTTGTGAATGAAGACTTTTTGACACAATATTGAAATGAATGCCTGCATGTTGATTTGGGATCTGTCAAGAGGAGAGGAGACCCTTATTTAAATCAGGACACCAGCCAATGATCTCAAAATGGCTAAATATCTGCCAATGAATCTATTAGTCAATAATCTAATAAGTCTTTTAGTCCATGAATCAATGTTTTGGTCAAGGAAACAGTGTATTAGTCAATGAATTAATCTATTATTCATTGGACAAATAAACTATTCAATGAACTGATTGCAATGAATCAATCTATTATCCATTGAATCAGTCTTTTAGCCAATACATTGGTGTATTGGTCAATGAATCAATGCACTGGTCAATGAATCTGCCTTATAGCAAATGAATCACTGTATTGGTCAATGAATCAGTGTATTAGTCACTGAATCACTGTATTGGTCAATGAATCAATGCACTGCTCAGTGAATCTGTGTTATAGCAAATGAATCACTGTATTGGCCAAAAAATCAATCTACTGTATTAGAATCTATTGGCCAATGAATCAATTTCTAACCCAATGAATCAATCTTTTAGAATCTAATGGCCAATGAATCAGTGTACTGGCAAATGAATCAGTCTGTTAGCCAATGAATCATCTATTACTCATTGTATAAATAAATAAGTCAAAGAATTGATTACAATGAATCAATCTATTAGAATCTATTGGCCAGTGAATCAATCTACTACCCAATGAATCAGTCTTTCAGAATCTATTGGGCAATTAATCAGTGTATTGGCCAAAAAATGAATGTTTTAGCAAATGAATCAGTCTATTGGCCAAAAAAATCAATCTACAGTATTAGAATCTAATGGCCAATGAATCCATTTCTAACCCAATGAATCATTTTTTTAGAATCTAATGGCCAATGAATCAGTGTACTGGCAAATGAATCAGTCTGTTAACCAATGAATCATCTATTACTCATTGTATAAATAAATAAGTCAAAGAATTGATTGCAGTGAATCAATTTATTAGAATCTATTGGCCAATGAATCAGTCTTTTAGAATCTATTGGGCAATTAATCAGTGTATTGGCCAACAAATGAATGTTTTAGCCAATGAATCATCTATTACTCATTGTATAAATAAATAAGTCAATGAAATGATTACAATGAATCAATCTATAGAATCTATTGGCCAGTGAATCAATCTATTACCCAATGAATCAGTCTATTAGCCAATGAATCATTAATTCTATAAATAAAGTAGTAAACTCATTTATCTGTCGAATTTCAAACCGCCTGAACCATTTGAATTTGAATATACAGTCAGTAATGAGTGTTTTTGGCTTGGAGACTCTGTGAGACGATGATGAGACTCAATCTCACCTTCGCTGCCCTGAGGAGAATCTCTCGCTCTCGCTCGTCTTTCCTCTGTTTCTCCATCCGCTCCAACTGCTCGAAAAACTTCAGCTGAGCTCGAACATCAGACGCGTGTTCGTACCATTCATCCTCCTGTAGAGATAGAGGTCAGGATGCTCGTCAACACATTTCGCTTATTTATGAGTCACTCACCAGAAAACTTTCTACAGAGGCAGGTGGGACAGAAGTTTGCGAGGACAAAGGCAAAACAACATGTTTACTTCTCAATCGACACTTGTTTTATTTACGTCGCCTGTCACTCTCACCGCTGTCTGAGGCTCTTTTCATTTTCAGACACTGTTATCGTTCTTCTCATCCCTCTGTGCCCTTTGTTGGCTATGAAGGCAGCGCGTCTTTCAGGACGCTCTTGTTGTTTTGCTGATGTCGACAGACATCTCTCGCACGCCTCATTTAGGAAGCAGCCGAACACAAACCAACAAAACAAAAAGCCCCAGCACTTACTAAACAGGGCGGCCGGGCTGGCATATTCCTCTCCGCTAAGCTACTCGCCCTGTACACAAATAAACAGATTTGAAAGCGCTCTGTCACCTGCTTTTCCTCTTCTGTGTTGCATCTCAGGTTCCATTAATATGAAAGAAGACGTGTTTAATGCGATGGGCTCGACTCGTGTCTGTCGGACTCCTTGGCTGTCGGTTTGAATATTAAATTGTTTACCCGTTTGTTTATTCTCTTTGTTTTTATACTCGCCAACATTTCCACTTTGACATCAGTATTCAGTTACACTACAATAAGCTTGTATACATTTGAATTATAAAAAGGAAAAGTCAATGGGTGTTTTTTCAGACAGTTATGGACATATTTGAATAAAAATAGAACTACGTTTCTTTTCAAAACTTTTTCGTTTTTAAATGCCTCGTACATGTATGATTCTTTATTGTCTGAGACCCAAACTTTCAATGGAAAGAAATGAAATGTATCATAAAAATGATATTATAAATATATAATGTTGCAATTCAAAATAATTATTAAACAAAGTCAAACAAACACAAACCACTTAATTGCTAATTGTGTGAAAATACTTTATATCATTATAACCTTTTAAAAATGTACCGTCCTTCATTGCAAATAATGAAGTTTTATCAAACATTCAAATAATACAAAGTCCACAATAAAGATAAACATATAAACCTGTTAAATAACAAACATTACATTTGTAAATAAACAGTCGAGGTTAATAAAGTTTCACTGTTGTCTGTGTTAACATTCACCACCTTATTACTAGTGTTCCCAGCATAATGTTTTAACAGAAATGTTTGTTATTCTCCAAAAAGTGAATGTTTTGATCATTTAAAAGCGTTGAATGTGCTCATGAATGATTTTCAGGGTAATGATGTTTGATGTGTTTGTGGGGCGAGCAGACGAACGAAACAATGTGTGTTTGTGGCTGTCAGACGCTGTTAACATTGTTTGTAGGAAAAATCCTACACAAGTTTATTTATTCATATGCACATACACACATGAAGGCGTTTCTCTCTCTCGTACCTTACACGAGTCCATTCTGTGCTGGGCGATGGATGAAACTTTCTCCAGAACCGTTCGTAATCTGGACTGGGTAGCGTGAGAGATGAAGTTCACCGCCTCCAGCGCCACTTCTGTCACTCCAAACCTCTTCGCTGAAACAAGAAAGACGCAAACGCAGATGTTACAAAAATACCAATAATCAAACAAAACGCATCACCGCGCAGATGTTTGGAAGAACCTTCGGCAAGACAATGTTTTAATCTGTCCTATCTTATAAATCTTTGACAAAAAGGTACAATATGTGTTGAGAAAATCAAAGAGTTGTTTTGATGAGCTGACATGACCTGAATGTAAAACACAAGTATGATGGGAGGTTAGTTTGTCCACCGCCAAATCCGACATTTCAGAAAAATGAGTCTAGATGAGTCTTCGTGGTTTGGAAAGACAGCAAAGAGCATTTGCTTATGGATTTTTTAAAGCTCAGGAGACGCAAGGAATCTCAGATATGTTTCTTTAACATTTCCCGATCTCCAAACACGTTTCTTTAAATATTGAAGAAATGTAACGGAAAAATGCTCAGTTCTTTCTGAGTAATAAAATCAACAAAACATAAAATCACAATAGACGGCTGACAAATTAACAAACAGAATAAAGCTCAAAAGCATAAAGCTTAAAAATAAATGTGGATAGCAGAGCTCAGATTTTCTGGTCTTGAGAGAATGTGATGAGAAATGTTTGAGGTCATTTGATTTTGACATTCTGTCAAATCACATAGCACAGATTGAGACATTGTTGAGAAGTTTTCTGAAGCTCTAGATGAGACACGGATGAGATTACTGAGGTCTTTATCTCAAGAGAAACGTATCTGTAAACTCCAGCACACATCATCCTTTTCCCACTTTAATCATTGTATTTCTGTCGAGGAGAGACATTTGAGATATTAAAGGATTTTTCTTTGAGAAAAAGGGAGAGAAATGGAAAAACATGGAATTAGGAAGTCTCTTTTACACGAATAACAGGGTTGAAAACTTTCACTTTAATTAGTGCCGGAGTTTCAGACCTTCAGCGGGCTTGTGTCTATAACATCCCCGTCCTTAATTCCCTATTAACATAAATTCTCTTTCTGCTGTTATTTTAAGAAAATCACACCAATTATTTAAATCAGCCGCTAAACGCGCCGAGAGTTTCCTTAATGACTTCTAACCAGAAGTAGAAAGGAAAAATAAATGCAGTCTTAAAGATGTTAGAAAAAAGCCCAGCGTTTCTAAAAGTCAAGGCTCTCGAAAACACCGCAAACACTCAGCCTTTCCCTTGAAAATATCCATAGAAAAATAAGGTAAATGGTGGATGTTACCTGCGTTTTAAAACTGGAAAGTCTCAAAAACACAAATTTATATAGAAATAGTGGATTTCTATATAAATCTGGACATTCGGTGTGTGTGTGTATGTGTGCCTGTGCGTGTGTGTGTGTGTGTGCGTGCGTGTGTGTGAGAGTGTATGCGCGTGTGTGTGTGTATGTGAGAGTGCGTGCACGTGTGTGTGTGTGCGCGCGCGTGCGTGTGTGTGTGTGTGTTTGTGTCGTGGTGTGTTGTGCTAGTGCGTGCGTGCTTGTGTGTTGTTGTGATTGTGCTGTTGTCGCGTGCGTGCTGGATGCGTGGTGCGTGTTAGTGTGTGTGCGTGCGTGCGTGTGTGTGGTGTATGTGAGAGATGCGTGCACGTCTGTGTGCTGTGCGCGCGTGTGTGTGTGTGTGTGCGTGCGTGCGTGCGTGCGTGCGTGCGTGCGTGCGTGCGTGCGTGTGTGTGCGCGCGCGTGTGTGTGTGTATGTGAGAGTGCGTGCGCGTGTGTGTGTGTGTATGTGTGCGTGCGTGCACGTGTGTGTGTGTGTGTGCGTGCGTGCACGTGTGTGTGTAATTCTCTCACATTGAGTCGAGCTGGCAGCTTTTATACCTCCTTTGGTTTTCTGTCACCTAAGAGTTCTCCAGTAGCCCATCATGAACAGCACACCATACTGCCGCTCTGTCCCGGCCAGCAGGGGGCGCTCGGACCCCCCACACACTCATCTGCCCTTGAGAAGATCTGCATGTTTCTAACCCGCTCCCGGCGACATCCAAACAACCACACTGAGGTGTCTTACAACGGTTGATACCTCTGGCATCCGAAACTTACATCCAATCTGAAGCAACCCAAGTGTTGAATCTAGTTCTAACTAGTTTATTAGAACTTTTAAAACGTTTAAAACAACCAATTATAGCTCATCGGCTAAAAATCGGACACAAAATGTCCAAAAACTAGAAAACTTCCAATAAAATGTATTACCGTCAATATGGTTCGTTGCTTATGCAAACATTATTGGACTGAACTGCTTCATCATTTGTTATGACCACTTCAACAATATGAACGCTATTTGTAATTTACACTTCAATTCACACGGCGCAGAAGACCAGAAATATGGTAAAGAGCAAATTCAGTAAAAATACACAACAATACAAACGTCATAAGTTTGAATCAAAATACTCAACAGCACTATCAGGGTCTGTCGGTAATATTTGTGTGTTTGTTGGTGTGATGGCGCACCTGTCTCCAGTATCCGTCGATGTAACAGACCTGTAGGTAAGAAGGCCTCGTCTTTACAGGAGCGGATCTGTGTGCCCACCAGCTCAGAGTTTGTGGCGAGAATTCGAGCGCTCTCTTCATTCAGGTTGACTCCAGCCATAGACGCCACATCATTGATATCATCGTCATCCCTGCGTCACATCACATCACACAACCACATGTGAGTTTCATCTTAAAACACATTTTATTACAGACCTGGACTTGACGAGAAATGTTTGAGGTCATATTGAGATCTTCAATAATATTGACAAATCTGAGCTCAGTTTGACACATTGTTGACATCTCTTCTGAAAATCTAAAGACAGAGACATTTGTGACCAGTGTTGGGCAAGTTACTCTGAAAAAGTAATTTATTACTAGTTATTAATTACATATTCAATAGTGTAATTAGATTACTGTACATTGTATTGTAAATTACTTTCTCCAAAAAGTATTTAATTACGTATTACTAATGACTTTCTATATCCTATATCAACCTTGATTAGTTAAGTGATTCAAGGATAGACATGAGACGGCTCTTTTAATTCATTCACATAAATAATATAAAACTACATAAAGTAATATTATTAACTGACCAAAGTATTACAAATGTGAGAATTATACATTAAAGCACAGATTTTAAAGTTAGACTTTGAATTTTGATGTCAATCCACTATTGGACACAAACATATATTACACAAAGTATTTAGTTTAATTACATCTGACGTAACTGTAATTAAATTACAGAAAAAATAAGAGTAATCCCTTACTTTACTTTTTCAAGGGAAAAGTAATTCAACTACAGTAACTATTTACTTAGTAACTAAATACACCCAACACTGATTGTGACATTTGAGTAGGAGAAATAACTGAGATATTAAAGAGATCTTGTCTGTGATTTCACTTTATTTTGGACTTATGTGTGCCAACAAAGCGATTGTTAATGTTCTGATTTTGCATAAGCGTGACGTCCCATCAGTGCGAGTGGCAGCATTTTCATCCAATCACAATTCTCCCTTATGTCGCCATGGTAACAGTGTCCTAATTACGGCACATTAGCAGGGGACCGTGCACGGAGTTTCTCGCCCGCGGCCCTGCTGAAAACGTCATGGCTGCGGTCACCGAGGTCAAAGGTCACTATCTCCACTCTCATTTACGTCCGCGTCTGTACCTGCCTTTCTGACACTGACCCCTCCGGCACCTTACGCCCGCGTGCACGCCACCCTCGGTGCCCACGTGTATGCGTGCGGCCACGTCACGCCCCCCTGCCAGCGCCGCAGCGGCCACATGCCTCTCGCAGGCCGGGCAGGGTGGAGATGAGTCCTGACACCGCGGCAGGAGCTGACAAAGACCATTAACTGTACGGAACACGTTAGCCTAACCGCTGCCGCACTCCTCCATCAAACAAACAGATGAGATGAATAACCATCGTCTTTTGACTTTGACAATCAGCTTTCCTTCACAATCAGACTGCTTAGAAAAACAACCCATCTCTCCTCATCAAAGCCAAGCGTGACCAAAAGTAACGGTTAGCAAACACCGTTCAAAAAAAGTTTTTCTTTCAATAGAGAAGTTTTACCATGGTAACTAGTGTAAAAGAGATCTTTCACTTAGCGTGTTTCATCTGATGGGCGATGTGCTTTGATCAGGGTGGGTCATGGTCACATAACCTGCCCCGGGGTGGAAGGTTGTCAGTAACAAGTAAACTTGACAGTTTAATTAGCCGCGCTGCTAAAGATTTATTGGTTTATCAATCAGCGCCTGCGGGTAACGGCCGGGAGGGGTATGGGTGAACTCTGTGACCCCGTGACACACAAAAAACATGCGCTCTCATACAAACCCTATTGAGCTGCCTTACTTGATACAGTCTACATAGTCAGCTACCTTCTAAGCGGACGTCGTGATCATGTTTTCTGTAAAGCGACTGAATGAATGTTGGGAAAAGTGAACTGAATTTTTTAGGAGGAACCTTAAAAGTGAGCGATCCGAGTGCTCTTCATAGGCAGCCACACAAGCATGTGACCTTAAATCAACACGCTCAATTCAAAAGTAACGGAGTAGTGTGTATTCTGATTTTCTTCAATCCCTTAAAACATACATACAAAATCTTTATTAACGTTCTTGTAGATATTCTCCCAATTTTTCGCTTTTCCAGGAAACATGCAAAACTGTGTTAGGATCTGGCTGAACTGATTCAAGATTTTTGCATCTCAGCACTAAACAGAGGCGCAAAACTATGCCATTAAAAAAACTTGTATCTCTAAAGTTTCACATCCTTTTAACATGCACAGTGAAAATAGGCTTTACAGACTATAAAAAGACCTTTGACTGAATGCTTTTTTTGGGGCTTTTATTTTTTTATGGATTATGCATTATGATGCATAAATGTAAGTATTTTGTCATTTATGTTATGGAAATAAAATGCACTGGAAAACGTATAATGGTATGTATGACATACTAGCACATGCATCAACCAAAGGGAACAACGTTCAGAAACTGAGCTGTTTCACATCAGCTTCATTCTCACAACGTGCAGTGCAAACGTGACAGTTCGGAGACAAAAGAAAACATGCGGGCAGTAATGAGATGAGAGCCAGCGGTCGCCCTCGCTGAGACAGAATGGCCCGCAGACATGAGGAGGAGACCGGGGAGACGCTGCCCCCGTGTGTCGGCGCAGGAGATTACACCCTCATACCTGAATGAGCCTCCCCCCGGGTCATTCGGCCTGTTCTTATGGTTTCCTGAGAGCTGGATGTTGATGCCCGCTGGGCCTCTGCCCGTTTGGATGGCTGATGGCTTCCCTAAAGTCCCTAAGAAAAGACAGAAAAATATTTTCATGATATGATTTGCCTTTTGTCCATCACTGCAGGGGCTCTGATGAGGATGAATCCCATCTTACCCTGAAATAAAAAAAAATTAAAAGGAACAAATAGAATCACTTATTCTGGGAATATGTCATTTTGATTTATTTCTTTATTTTGTAAAGTGACATTATTCTCAAGATGTGATAGTGATTTTTTTATTCTCATCAGTGTAATTCTGTTTTACAGTAGATACTGTATTTGACAGCAGTACAACAAAATACTATGTAAGATAATACTACTAAAATAATATGTGAATTTTCTTTTGCAATACAGTAATTAGAATGAGAAAATGTCCTTGTGTGTAAAATAACACCACACGGGTCTGAATAATAATCAAACTCAATATTTTATCATATTTCTTGCATTTGTTTTTGGGGGAAATGTGGGCAGGTTCTTGACAGGTGTTGTGAGATTGACCCAAAGGTACAAGAGGGTGAGATGTGGGTTTTACTGGTTCTCTGTTTAACATTCACACGTCTCTCTCCTTCTCCATGTTTTCTCTCCGTCTTTCTCTTTCGCCTGTACACTCCAAAGCGTGTCGACAGACACACACGCACACGACTGGCAGGGTAGATTTGAACCTGATTTTAACAGGCATGTTTCATGCCCACGGCTACAGCAGACGGTATTTTTAGAAACCTTCCCCCTGAAAATCCAATTTAAAGGCTAAAACACGACAGAGATCAAACTGTGTTGTTCAAGAAAAGAGAAAGACATCAAATCTACATGCACACACCTGAACCTGAAGCGCACACCTAGGTTTCACTTAACCAGCACAATCAATATTTTTGGATGAAAATGGAAAATTCTGTCATCAGGTGCTTTGCTGTTTAGAGCTCCAAACATGATGGTAAGCGCTGACGGTCTTATCATGTCTGGTGTCTTTCAGAAATGTCTCACCTGTCGCTCGCACCGTATGCGTGACCACCACAGGCATTCGTATCTGAGCCCCAGGACCCGCTGCTCTCTTAATGCCCTACAAAGAGACAAAAACACGTTTTATTTTTATATTTGGGCAGTTTCAAAATTTGGATTAGTATCTGTAAAACCATGAAACCTCAAGCCACCGACAACATAAAGATGTCTGATTTCAGTAAATCACCCAAGACAAGTGTCATGTCACCAAATGAATATTCATAAGCAAATCTGTGAAGTTTTATAACTTATATAAAGATCCCCTTCCTTTTTTCAGCAGCTTCCGCTGGAAGAATATTTACCGTTTAACACATGAACATGTTTTCCAGTTATTTGTCAAATAAATGTCTGTGTTATCCACATTTAAACAGCAACCATTAAGTTTAATGTTGAAGTATTCGGTAACGCTTTAGATTACAGCCCGTGATGTACCGCATGATTAAACAGGATTTACAGCATAACTAATTGTAACAATAATGCACCTCTACTGTACATATCTGTAGATAAAGGAGAACAATATGCAAAGATTGGGCAATAAAGAAGTCAGGAAATAAAAAAAAGTATTTTAAAACTAAGGGTAACTATTTTAATATAACGTGGTATGCATGACCTTCAGTATGCTATACAACTAATAAGCTACTGTGAATATTAATTAAGTACGGGATTCTTATTTTATTATTATAGCAAACATTAAATAAGCACAAAGTTTTACACGAAACTACACGAATGAAGCACACAGACTGTCTGTCAACTGTAAATTTGACGTTTGACTTTAGGTCTGATTTTAGGATTGTTGATCACAAATAGTTTCTTTTAATTATGATGAGTTGTAATGTGCAAAAGTTGATGTTTTGAGACTATAATCAAGTAGTTCAAGAGCAGTTTGATTTGGATGTTTATACACTGCAAAAAATGAGTTTCTTACGTGGCATTTTTGTCTTATCTTCCAGTACAAATGTCAAAATATTTGATCTTGATGAGCCAAATGACCTAAGAAAATAAGTCCTGTTCTTAGACAAAAAAATATGAAATTTCAGTGAATTTGTGCTTAAAACAAGCAAAAAAATCTGCCGATGGGCTAAAAAAAGTTATCTTGAATTTAGTGACCAAGAAGATTTTTTTTCTTGTTTTAAGCACAAAATCACTGAAATTTCATATTTTTTTTGTCTAAAAACAGGACTTATTTTCTTAGGTCATTTTGCTCATCAAGAAAAAGCATCTTGATTCAAGAATTTTTAGACATTTGTACTGGAGAACAAGACAAATATACTAAGTAAGAAAGTCAATGTTTACAGTGTATGGCTTGCAGTTCCCACATATTTGTTTTTTTTATTTTCCTAATGAGGTCCATTATTGTTACAATTAGTTAAGTGTAAATTCTGTTTAATCGTGGGGTACATCGCGGGCGTAATCTAAATCCTTACCATATTGAGAAACTGAAATGATTTCACCATGTGCTCTAATAGAGATGAATGTAAAGTGTGGCACACAATAGCCAACAGGTTGAATTTTGATCAGCACAATGGAGAGAAAAGAAGAAAACAAGAAAGTGACAAAAGAGGCCAGAAAACAGGCAAACACTAATCGAGATGCTTGTGTCCGGCTGTGGCCATCAGGGCTGCCGGAGGTCCATCCCATCCATCCAGACCACTTCTACCTGCGCCTGCATGTTTCTCTGGATTGTTTTCTTTGCATCGAGACACAGTGGGCCTCATTCATGAAACATTCGAAAATATATGAGTTAATTCCCAGTAATTTGCGCGTAAAACAGACCTTCGCTAAAACTTTCCTCCGGATTCACAAATACTTCGTTAACTTCAGATTTCGTAGTAAAATGTGTGTATGTTAATGAATTCCAATCATTCGTAAATGCACGATCATTTCAAAATTAGCATAATCCCGCCAATGAATTAAAGATGCGCAAATTACGTATTAGGAATGCTGGAATCCTCTGGACTTCATTCTCTGGTTTGGCTACATTATATTGCATAAATGCATAAGATACTAATAGGCTATATAATAGGCTATAATTAAACTGTCCACCAACGCGTTTTTAGCCAGGTAAAATAATAATACCCGGTGCTCTTCTGAAAACGACCAGCTGGTGGCGCTTGAGAACGCTTTGGAGGCACTGCGCGTTATTCCGGAGATGCGTTGGTTGGTGGTGTGATTAAGAATATCCGCAACAGTTAGCCTACTTGTTACTAGTATCTTATTTTGAAGAAAATTACATAATTTGAAAAGGAAGTAACCATTAATATTAACTTCTCCATTGTTGTGTATGATGGTTGGTCAATGTAGCGTTTATCCCGCCTCTTCTCCACTGTGATTGGACGGCTGTGTAAAAAAGGACAGTGACGAGCTCAGCGGTTTACCCAGAGATAAAAAGTAAAAAATGATAAAAGACAGGGCAAAAGAACTCGTGAAATATCATTATGATACATAGTGCATCAAAATGCAGTGTCATCAGTTTGTCTAAAAGAATACAGAACGTTACGTGCGGTTTTACGCACTATTTACACGTGGTAAGGAGCAGGTGAACATTTCTTTCATACCAACTAACATTTTGAAAATACAAACATTTTCATGAATCCGAAAATGCACGTCAAAACGACTTTACGAACGATTTACATTTCATGAATGAGGCCCAATGTGTGTATATTACAGACACAAACTCTTCAATATTCAAAAGTTTTATCACCACATCATTCATGTACTTACACTTAAGATTGGGTCTTTTCAGCCATTTTGTAATATTTAACAAATA
This sequence comes from Triplophysa rosa, assembly GCF_024868665.1. Lineage (NCBI taxonomy): Eukaryota > Metazoa > Chordata > Actinopteri > Cypriniformes > Nemacheilidae > Triplophysa > Triplophysa rosa. Next base: position 24,674,312 of record NC_079901.1, on the reverse strand, counting down.
TCCAAAATGTGTATCGATTACTTCTAAATATGTTTTGTGAATAAAATAAAGTGTAATGATAGGGTGGTTTCAGTAGATGTAATATATTGAGCTCATACTGGTGACAGTAGACCGGTGCTGTTGGGTTGCTGTGGACGAACACTGACAACCGTCTGGACGGGAGACACGCTGGTTTTATTCGCCTGTATCGGCTGTGACAGAGACTGACTGCTCAGAAGAGACAGACGCAGCGCGGGCAGACTTTTCTACAAACACACACACAAATAAACACAAGAAAGTTATCAAATAAACCACTTTACAATTAGAATTATTATGAAAGCATCGGTATTCCTCATAGATTTAATGATTCAAACAGTTTCCTAACAATCAGAAAGACTTTTACTGTAAGTGATCACATGATATCAAATGATTGTATTCATAGATGCATTTACATAGATGCCACATTTGACCGTTCCAGACACATGAGGTGCGTCCCAAATCGTGCACACTATTCTACGCCTTTTGTAGTAGTGTGAGTAGTGCGTTCACATTAAAATTAATCAAAAAAAGAAGTGCACTTTAAGTACCCGGATGATGCACTTTTTTAACAGAAAATATGAAGTGTGTAACTGTGGACACCTCATGCACTCAGTGGTCGGCGCTTAAGGGAGGCGGGGCTATAGGACGCTGCTCGAGCGAAGTGATTACGCTTCAATTTAATGCTGACTGAAGTCATGCTGAGAAAAACAGATGAAAATTACATTAAATGTACGATGTACAAATAGATTTTTATTGACATGCATTGAGGTCATTTGCGCTTGTCTGGGAAACCGCTTCCGGTTAGTATAAAACCGTTTAGTATACTATAGGGTATGGACGTGTCACTTTACCACGTGAACACCACCTGAGCACGTAGACATATATATATATATATATATATATATATAACTAGACGCCGCATTGTCCGCTGGATCATGCGTCAACGCCGCCACCATATTGGTGAGGGCAAAAGCCCACTATAAAGACATACGAGTGAATCGTGGAGCTGCAGTTATCTGGATAAAAACACAACATCGTTTTCATTTCTCAACTAATTTCAATACTTTTCTATTTATGTGGAATACAGAAACGTTTTGGCTCCAGTTAAAGATGGTTAGACTTGAAAATATTTATTGTCATACGGAACTGTTAAATCTTAGACTTGTCAAGCAATCGTTTAGGCTTAATTATTGTCTACACATCGCTAATGTGAAATAATTTAAAGTAGATTAAATGCACATGACCACAACACAGCTCGTTCACTTTAAAATCCTGGGAAAAATCAAAACAATTCATCTTTACTATATGACAATATACTGCTATTTCATACTTACAATGCACGGCAGTGTTATTTGATTTACTATATCACATACATCATGTTTTACTGCTGTAACGGGTTTACCGGATAAATATAAGAACATCTTTTATCTTTTTATCGTCTAAAATTACAACAGAAAAAGCCATTTCCACAGTGAAAAACATTAGTTTTTATATAACACGTACGTAAATTAAACTATATTACCTTGGGTGTTTTGTTCGATGATTCAAATATATCTCAGAAACAATCTACTAGTGATGGGTCGTTCTTGAACGAACGAATCTTTAATGTGACTCGGGAAGAACGAGTCGTCTCAGGGAGTGAGTCGTTCAGTCGCGCATGCGCAACATTCTATGGGTCCTGTACTGGAGTTAGTAAATTAACTAATTTCTCTGTCCAAAGCTGTCACGTCACGTGACAAAAGAACGAACCCCGAAGACTCGGGAGGTGAACTAATCAATTCTCTTTCCGGCTCTGACTGCATTGGTTTAGCTTACGACGCTGTCAGGTGATGAACGAACGACTCAAACCCGAAGACTCGGGAGGTGAACTAATCAATTCTCTTTCCGGCTCTGACTGCATTACGAAGCTTACGAAGCTGTCACGTCGTGAACGAACGAGTCAAACCCGAGGACTTGTCAGATAAGAGGTGTGGTGAGCTAATCATAGACTAAAGACCCAGGTAAACAATGAATTAATCTTTTCTGTTTCTTATAGCATTATAGTTTTGTATTGTTTGTAATGTGATCAACGTTTGCATAAGTAGTAGATGTGTTAGGAAAGTAACATGTAACATTTTAATTATATTTTGCTAAAATGAACGATATGACTCGAAAAAAGATTTGTTCATTTTGCTGAACGAGACTCAAAGGTCCGAGTCAGTAAAATGATCCGAACTTCCCATCACTACAATCTACATGTCTGTTTTATTCTCGACTACTGCAACGTGGTAATTTATTCTGTTGCTTGTCTTGTCTACAACATATCACTGAACATGGTGCCATCTAGTGGATTCTCACGAATAACAGGCACAAATAATGGATTTCACATTTCCTTATGACAACCATTAATTTTAAAGTAGCTATAATCGAGACACGAAGCAACTAGAGACATGGTAAAGTTGTACTCTATACGTATATCGTAAACCATTGAAATATGTTAAGAAATGTAAACGTGATTGTGCTTTTAATGCTGCCTAAAAAGCACAGCTCTCCCATTGGGTTCAGTGGGCTTTTAGTGCACTGTTGCCCTCACCAATATGGCGGCGCCATTGACGTATAGCAGCAGAGGACCAAAGCGGCCAATGTGGCGTCTAGTTATATATATATATATATATATACAGTATGTCTATGCCTGAGCACGCTGGTGCGTGCCCACCTGGGTGGCAAAACACTCAGCAAAATGACTGCCTACAATATCAGAAAATGCAATTCCACGCAACATTTCAGTGTCCAGGAACACCTGATTCCTATCCAAGTCCTAGAGAAGTCGCAGGATCACCGTCGAGTTCAGCTGCTTGTAATTTCAGCAATAAATTGTGTGTTTTAGTTCCGTTTTTTTTTTGTTTCTCCTATCCTCCTCAGCCAACTTGCTGGGTGTTTTGCCACCCGGGGGAGCGTGTCCCAGGGAGTGTCCCGACATGTGCACGTGGGAAAGTGACATCAATGCATACCGTCTATTTCATTTGGGACGATACTACCCTTCTTAAATTCATACACTAGATGGTTGAGTGCATAGTGCATAGTTCAAGTGCACAGTGTATAGCATGTCATTTGGGACACAAGTATGAACATGTCTGCCATCTTGGAACAGTCAACATTTCAGTTGCGTTCATCACTCACAGTTAAATCGATGAGTTCTCCAAGATGACACAACATTGCTCTTGTTGGAAAAACCCCAGAGATTAAATTTTCTAAAGCAAAGTGAAAACATTTCACAGGTAAGAATGTGTTGCTTTGTGTTTTTATATGCTTAAAGTTTTTTAAATTATGGTCACTCTCTAATGTTGTGTGCTTTTCTTGGATTGTGTTAGTTTAGCAATTACAGGCCCGGTTTCACGGACAAGGCTTTATGTCCAAGTGAAGTTGCAATCGTTTCAAATTACGTATTTTGACGCATTTCAGAGTGAAATGCGTGGCTTTCGTCTTTCTCTGCGATTTGATTGGATGTATAAAAACAGCCGTTGCATTTTGAGATGGAACTGGCAGCAGACTGACAGTTGAAGGGGAGGAGTTAACGGATGCTCCGCCCAAGCCGTCTAACATATGTCATTTGAGATGGATAGTCGTTACAGGACAGAAGATTTTAACTGAAGATTATGAGCGCACGGGAATTTTAAAAAGAGAATGACCCACATTGATCAACTATTTACAATAAACGCTGCAAAATTTTATGTAAAAATAGGCATTATAATTTTTTATTTCACTGGGACTTTAAGGCTAGTCTCAGACTTAAATGAATGTTTGAGTTATCTTAACATATCTTAACATATATCAGTGCCATGTTTTGTCTCAAGATGCACACCAGTCATGATTTTTTCTAAGGCATTTTTGTAAAAGTGACATAACTATCCTAATTTAACTAAGGCATAGTCCTGGCTTAAGCTAAGCCGTGTCTGTGAAACCGGGCCACAATGTTTGTGTCTTGACAACAGCACATTTGATATTCATTCATCATATATTTACACATGAATCAGGAATTAAACAGCAGGTAAAAGTGTCTCTATATGAATCCGGTGGATGTTAAGGCTGACAAATAAGTGAGACTCAACTAAGAAATCAGGCGAAAAGCAACATGGCTTCAAAATTTGGAGCAAGTCATTGCATTTTGAAGTAAGATCACAAAAAAATGGCATTTCTCTTTGCACCGATGCATACACTGGGTCTCTTTTGACTTTAAACGCTCTCAGATCTGCATCTTGTGAATCATACGTGTGATTCCAGCTTCATTCTGAAATGTAAAGAACGGTGAGTGTCAACGGTCATTTTCCTCATGGAGCCTGGACAGTCCGAGAAAGATCATCAGTCTCAGTAATGAAAGACATCTCTCTGACAACCCAGAGCCCCGATGTCGATGTCTATTTCTGGAGGATTTTGACATAAGCGAGACTGCATTAGCGTGCCAGCCTGCAGAACAGAGGTGTATGTGTCTGAACGTGGCTGTGGCGTGTCAGGAGACGTGCGTGTTTATGTACCTTCAGGAACGGGACCAGGTAAGGCTGCGGAGACGACTTCAGCTCAGACTGCAGACGACTGGTGAACTCCTCGGGATCGATCTTTGCGTCCTGAGATCAGATGTTCAGATGGATTATGGTGAAGGACCAGACGATAAATGGAGATTTACATTTGCATGTCATTAGCAATATTATTTGAGCATGATTATCCGGATGATTATTTTAATTGACATTTTATGCCCCTAACAAACACAATGAATGACATACTGTCGATCAAATCGCAGAAATTCCCTTCCCGATATAACATTAATATTAAATAAACATCAAAATATCAAAAAAGTAAAAAATAAGTCAAGATTTAAATGCAGATGTATTTAATAATTTAAATTAGCAATACAAACATTTTAATGTGCTCATTTTACTTTCAATTGTCTTTTGAATTGTAAAATGAAACTCTTTTTTTTTTAATTCAAAACATTTACTGTCCAAAGATATGATGAAAAACTGCACTTCTGAAGTGCAATGAGCTTTTGAACTTTTACTGTATAAGGGACTTTTATTCTAGAAAAGTAGGTCCTTACAAAAAAAATCCTTTAGAATTACAGTGGTACTGTATTTGGAATTACCATGGTACTTATGTGGCACTTGAATGCCACAGCATGATATTTTTCTAAGTGTTTTCTTCACGACACTTGATAAATGAATTCTGTGGGATTCAAACCCTCCGATCGCAGATCCATCACTGAAGAGCAGAAGAGTTCTCACGTACCAGCAGGTCCTGCACCAGCGCCTTCACGTTCTTGGACGTCTCAGGAGACGGGGAATTATGGGACGCCAGTTTGATCAGCGTCGCCAAGAAGTTCTTGCATTTTTTCACGTTCTCTTGCATCTCCTGCAGAAGAGGACGAGAGGCGTGTGACGTGTTGAATCATATAACAGTGTGTTGATCTGAATGACACATCACAGCACACAGGTCTGGATTCAGACGGCTGATCCGCTTCTGACTCACACACACTCGTTCTTTTGCTTCCATCATCAGCGATTGGCACTCACGGGTACATAAAGTGATTTCATGGAATCACCGAAATTCCATTTAAACGCTATCAATCATTTGAGATTAGTGAATGTGTCAATCAAAAACCATGTTGCTTATGCTTATTGCTGAAGTATTGATCATAAACTTCTGTATCTGCGTGAATGGATGAATCTTGTAAAACGTGTTCACATTTCACCACAATTAAAAAAGAGAAATTATTTAGCAGTTTTTTCATTATGGTTTCAAATATTCTCATGCAAACTTTCACGGCTGTAAATCATCCAGAGGTTTTATTGCGTAATTCTGATGGTCAATTGTGATTTTTCTTAACAGTAATAAACAGGGGAGACAACAAAACAAAATGTATAATGTCACGATGATAAAACCAAACCTTCTAAATATTTTCTTCTTTTCATTTTGTTTAGCTAAATGTAGTTAAATATGAGCTAATCATTGATGTGTGAATATGAACACATGTGAGATCAGATGATGTCCAGCGTCCAGATGTCTGAGGGTTCTGCTGAGTGTGTGTGTTTGTTTATTTGTGTGTGTTTGTTTAAGCATGTATGGCCAGCTGTGTGAGCTTGGTGTTTCTCTGTGTGTGCGTGTGCGTGTGCGTGTGTGTCTGTGTGTGTGCGTGTGTGTGTGGTTTGGGGTGGAGCTTAAGCAAATCCTGACAGTTGCCCAGCGGAGCTTGAGGGGCAGAACCGTCAGTCACTGGAGCTGAGAGGAGAACAGATAACAAGAAAGAAAGTGCCGACTTCAATACGTGAGGGCACACAGACCTGGGAGACAACAGGGGCTCCGGGGGCCGGAGCGGCGGCGCTCTGCGGGGCCAGTGGCATCTGAGTGAGGGGTCCCTGAGGGCCCAAGGCTGGCTGGACCTGCTGGGGAGCTGTCACTGCCACGACCGCTGCCACGGGGGTCTTCTGCAAGAGGAAGAAACACAGACACCGAGATAAACACGAGCTGACATTTGCCTGCCAGCAAGGCCACGGAGAACAAGAGCGTCGGCCGCAGCGAGCCCTGTCACATCGAGTGTCCCGAGAGAGAGAGAGAGAGAGAGAGAGAGAGAGAGAGATTTCTGACCACATGAATGTTACACCTGACAACTAAAGTTCACCTCATTTTCTCTAATCATGCTCTTCATGTTTACAAAAAGAAATGGGATCAAACATGACTTTATCAGTTACCACAGGAGTGAGAGGAAAATGTCAACTCCAAACATGTGTGCATTTATCATTTCTGACTTAATAACGATCGATAAGCCACACTTGAATACCATTTGAGCACCTTATAGCGTTCAGCGTATCATCTTTATCTCCTACACATTCCTAGAATTAAAATAAACAAAAGTGAGACTGCTGATGTACAGTAGCTCTATAGAGATACAAACTAATGTGGATAGCAAAGCTAATGTTCCCTTAGGAGGATATGATGAAAAACTTTCAATATAAATTTTGATTGCGGACTAGTGTATCTTGGCAAATTAGAGTGAAAAACAGAGAGAGAGAGAGAGAGAGAGAGAGAGAGAGAGAGAGAGAGAGAGAGAGAGAGAGAGAGAGAGCAGGTGCTCACAGCAGGACTGGTTGAGGTGCTGGTCTGGGCCGGGGTGCTGGGAGAACTGGACGAGACCATTTTAGTCTGAGCGGCGGGAGCAGGTCGAATGGCCTGAGTGCTCACGGGAGACTGTAGAGAGACGACAGAGAAAGAGAAAAGAAAGGAAATGAGCAGAAGAAGAGAGAAGGCGCAGACAGAATCAGCTCAACGCTTTCTTCATAACTGTAATGAGATTTAAATCTCTAAACGTTTTCTTGTTTCACCTTTACAAACCTAAAGCTACTTAAATCTTTCGCATTGTGACCATTTTTTCATGACATTTTACCTAAAACTCTTTTTTTATTGTCAATTTATATTCTTATTATTTATGTTCTTATTACATCCGTTTTACTTTCCATTTTCTTGACAACCAAGTATACATAAAATACACAAACAAAAAAGAAACAAACAAACGTCAAGACAAAAACAAACAAACAAATCAAAATGACATTTGTTCTACTTTAAATACAATGACTTTCTAAATGACAAGTTAAAGGCCGGACAACACACACTACTTGACCTAATACTTACAGTTGAAATCATATAGAACTGTTTCACATTCAAATAACGAGAACTTGACTTTTTGCATTACAGTACTGAGGATTTGTGAGTAAAATGGGCTTAAATGTCATGGAAAAAATGTCACAGACTTTCATTACTTCATACAGTATAATTTCTCTTATTTTGCAGGTCTTATATGCTCTTGACTGTGTTTGATGTATTTTTACAGAACTCTATCTCTGTGTCCAGGAAGGCTGTAAATCCCTCCGCTGAGGGGCAACGCTGCAGTGTGAGATGTTGGATATGCCCAGCACCACTCAGGAAGAAGCAGGCGAGCGGGCACAGATTCCTGGATGATGGCAGACTTCACACAGGAGAGAGGAGAGGTGCCACTGCGCTCTGTGCTATGGCATCCAGCCACATTCGCACGCGGCCCTCATGTAAACACACGGGGCTTTGCCGGGAGGAGCGAGGGCAAAAGAGGGCACTGCCAACCCTCCCTCTCTGTGCAGATGCTTGTCTCTGGGCCCCTACAGAGAAAGTAAAGCCCGGGGACCCTTGAGACACGGAAGGGCCCGGGGCCGCACACATGCACACACTGACAACAACTGGAGGTTTGGTTGCTTTTTAAAGCGATCAGGCAGTTGGAGGATGAATGATTAAAGGCATTCGGAGGGGAAACGCCGCAGAGAACTGACGAATGACTGACATCAGAAAAACACTCCAGAATATAAACTCTCACTTCAGTTAACACAGAGAAACATACTTACACAAGCTGTTACCATATTTATACTACAATATTATTGTATTTTAAATACAGAAAAAAGACGACGGAAAAACTGTGTATGATAAGGGCTCATCTTAACATCGTTGGTAAAAATCTAAATGTAAATTGTTTAATATACAATGCATCTCACGTGAAAATATCGACAATGACTGTAAACATGCTGTGACATGTTTGTGTAGATCATATATCTATAACTTCATTAAATTATTTTGTCACTGATAACCTTTAAATAGCTAAACTGTGGAACTACAGTTAAATCAGAACATTTGGCGCCATCTTGTGGCTGACAGTGAATATTACACACTGAGATTTAACGTCACTCACTAAAGGGAATTTATTACGTATAGTCTTTGCTTGTTGGTAAAATAATTATTGTTGGTAAATAATTTCCTTTACATGTTTAAATAACATAAACGTATAAAGCTAATTGTACAAGTAATTAAAAGGTAAAAAATGAACTAAAACCTCACAAAAGGAGGTTGACTGTTGCCCTCTTGTGGTCACACACGGACTAAAAAAACTGAAATAAAAGTAAAATAAAATGTAACATTGACTCATAAAGACAAATGGACATGAGTATAATAATAATATATATACCTAATAATTAATAATAATTAATTAATTAATAATATACCTTTTACACACAAATGATCAAAGTGACTAATTTAACAAGTGTAAATGTAAATACATTTGTACATTGTATTATTAAATAATAACAGTAAATCATATTACTGTTTTTATAAAACAAGATGAACTAATAACGTACTAAACGGTTAAAACAGACAATTAAACATATAATCCACACACCACTCAAGTGAAACTTAAAATCGCTAGCTTTAAAACTACAAAAATATTAATATTACACTGTAGATTTTAGGGAGTGATGTCATCTCTGTGATGCATACAGTGTAAAGCAGATCAGTAAATCATTCCAATGTGAATAATAAAGTGACACTCTCATTTATACATAACAACTAGTAGGATTTACTTTTTTTGTGTGTCAAGTTTTTGCACACAGTTTTTAAGTAAATTTCCTTAAATACAACACAAAAAATAATTAAATATTTAATCTATAAAATAAAATTGTCATTTATTAGGCAAACAACAATCTGATACAACTAAATGGTCTTAATTCACACATAATAACCAAAAACATTTATATTTTTTATGGCCTCTGTTGGCCTTGACATTGTTTTTATGCACTATTCCATCTACTACTGGACATCTGAATAAAAAACAGTGCTTTACTATTTTTTCCGCCTTTCTTGTAAAACAGTAAATTTGAAAATTCATGGATAACAGCAATAATAATGAAATTTTAGTATTAGAAATGCTTGATTTTGGCAATCGCCAATACTGTCGGTTTAGGGCAGCTATGGCACAAACTTCATGTTGGGTGGTAAATTTCTTCAGCACTGTATAACCTATAAAATATGTAATATAACAGAAAATATTCCCAAAAACATTTAAGCTATAGACAGTTTTGCAAGATGTAAACAACACTGGTCCAGGAGCACTTTTTAACACTACCCAAAAGTTAGAGCAAAATACAATCAAAAGAACATTCACAACTGCATCAAAATGTTTGACGAACATCTTTAAGACAAAATCAAGAGACCATTTCAAAATTATTTTCAGTTTTTCTGAATTGACTATTTATAGGTATGTATTTAGGTTAAATGATTTTTTTGATATTTCTCCCAAATTTCTAATAAAAATATTGTTTCTATTTGCATTTATTTGCAGAAAATGAAAACTGGAGAAACAGGTGAAAATAACAGAAAAGTTGCTCTGTATTTTTTCAGACCTCAAATACTGCAAAGAAAACAAGTTCAGATTCACTTCTCAGCAATACAACTTATAAAATATATTTGTTCGTGTACTCAGGAAAAGTTCAGATTTTTTATGTGATAACCTTGATTTTGATCCCAGTTTTCATGTGTCTTGTCATGCTGTCAATCTTTCACATTGCTGTTGAATGACTTAATGTCACTCGTAAGGTTTGATTTTCTTGAAATTCAACAGACACTGGACTGAAATGGCCACAATACATCTAGAAATGATGATTAAATGAACATTTGGAACAGGCCCGGTTCCAGAACCAAATCACTGAGGGTGCTTTTGAAAATAGTGAGGGTGCTCACTAATATCTAAATATATTATGTTGTAAATAGCCTGCAATCATAAACAGGAAATAAAACTAAAAATATTACCAGCAAACCAAACATGGTATTTTCCATATATTGCTATATATATATATATATATGTCACCTAGATATAGTAATAAGAACAAAATCTGTAAAATTCATAAAAAATGTAAACAATGGCACATAACCAAGAAATAGATCACCTCCCTTACGAAAATTAACCAAGAAAACCATGTTTTTTAAAAGCCATAGTTAAACGATGGTTACTGTAGTAAAACCATGGTTTTGCAATAAGTAATCAATACATCAAGATCAATACATGAGATTTAACAAAAATAATTTAATTTCAAACCATGTAAACAATGGCTGTATACTCACTCACAGCGGGTAAGCATGTCACATGTAAGGCTCTTCATCACCTAGATCACTCGCTGGGATTTGACCAACAGCTTGCTTGTTTGGGCTTTATTTAGCCAATTTCTGATGTCCATAATTACATTGTTTTAGAACAACATGGACAATAAATGTTTTTATTTTTTACCAGACAGCTGGTATAAACAGGCAGTGAAGAATTAAAGAGACAGGCTCACATGCGCTTCACGCTCGCTGAAGACATGAATCAAATAAAACGCCATTATAAGAATACAGGCATAATGAAATTACGAGTTTGAATCGAAAGGTTGTGTTTATGTATTAATTAACTAAGTTGTTTATGTGTGCATCTGCTTTTATTGGCTAATTGTAGTTTCCATTATTAATAATACGCTATTCGTATACGCTATTAATCATTTCATCTGAGGGTGCTAAGCACCCTCGTAGAACCGGGCCTGATTTGGAATGATCTCTTCATCAGCTTTATATGTGAAGTAAAAAAAAGTACAAAAACTTGCGCAGCAGGTGTGTATGAGGAGGTGTACCTGCGGGGTGGTGACCCTGAATGTGCTTGCGCTGGCGGGTGTGGATGCTCGTGGTGAGATGCTGTTCTGGGCCTGAGCCAGAGCCTGTTGAGGAACCATGACCAGCTGACCCATCTCTGTTCTCACCAGAACCATACCTGACACACACAGAAAACAATATTCTCTATTCATGTACGACATGTTCATTTGTTGTATGGTTTTGTTATATTCTTTCATGGATTATGTTTCATGTCTTATGTATTTGCTTACATATTATACTACTGTCAAAGTACATGTGACAGCAGCATTGAATATGTTTCATACAATCGTGTTTTATGTCACAACTCATTCAAAAACTTCAAGTAACATAAGACAGAGCCATTTATTTTCACAAGACAAACCAAAAACACAGACTTAACAACTAAACGAAAGTGTTCCCGTGAAATCTGTAATCATGTATATTTATAGATGGGCTATTCCAGCGTTATGGACGTGACATAAAAACGCTCAGAGAATGTATCTGTTACGAATATATCGAACCATCTTGTTTACATTTACTAAACCCTTGTTGATAGAGTTTAAACATCAGGAAAATATCAGTCTATGCACAAGTGTTCTATTTAAATAAACCTGCGTTCTGCATGTGACTAAAAAAGGACGCCGTTTTTGGGAGACGACAAATTTTGTAGGAACCTGAAGCAAAAATACCCAACAAAAGAAGAATGGATGCCTCTTTATAGAACAAAGAATAGTTACTTTATTTTATTTTCATGTGTCCATTCATGAGGAATATGGACCGTTATGGATGTGACAGTCCTGAAAATGGCACTAAAAAGAAAAGAGATGCTTTAAAAACTTGAAGAGAGACCTGACGTGGGTATTTAAACCACCCATGTTAATATCTGTGCTGTTAGTAGAGTAAAAACTAAGGACCAGATTCCACGTTTAACTACAATTCAGATGGTTTGGCATTCATTGTGACAGTGAGACAGCAACAGGTGAATCTGTCTGTGCACATCCCAGTAAACTGATTCATGAACTCAATCGTTTTCTTTCTTTAACATCTGAACAGAAAAGCATCGTTATTTGGACAATTAGCTGTATTATATGTTGATCTGTGAAGGGTCTCGGTGTGTCTGATAACAGATGTCAGATGCATCTTCTAAATCAGAATCAGAAGGAGCTTTATTGCCCAGTATGTTTACACACACACAAGGAATTTGACTTGGCGACGGGAGCTTAGTGCAGAAGAAAGTGTACACATGGTGCAAACATAGTGCAAATATACATTAAGATAGAGAAAATCAGAAATGAAATAAAAACAATAATGCACTATATACAAAAAGTGAAAACATACAGACAAAAACAAAGAAGAGTGTACATCAATGTTCTCATGACCTTCACTTATCACGACTTTAGTTTCACCTCAGTGGACTCAACCTGTAATGCACTCACTAAACTGAAGATTCTTCAATGAGAAACAATCCCAAAGTTCTTAACGTTACATTACAGCTTCTTCAGATAGGAGTGTGTATTTCTGAATTTTTAAAGCACTAAATATATACATCTATAAGTCTATAAATGCTAGTATTTATAAAGTGTGCTGTATTTAACTGATATGCCAGATTGTGACAGATGACACCAATCTTTCATGAATCACTCACTTCAGAAAAAACCCTCAATGAACCGTCCATGCTGCTGACTGGCGAGCGTGGAGAGATTTCAAGTGCATTTTCAATCTTAGTCATCTCATTGTTTGAGTTTATTAGAACTATGTCAGTCTGCTGCTGTTGATATTATGAAAATATTCAAATGAAAAAGTAGAAATGTTGCTGAGTCTAAATGCTAATTAAGCAAAATCAGCACCTGTCTGAGAGCATTTTTGTGTATCACTATGAAACAGGTCTAACGCGTTTAGTTTACGTGCTTAATAACTACTACAACTATAAATATGAGGTTAATATTCTCCACTGGCCCTAAAAAGTTTAAGAACCCCTATCTGAACAACTGGAGACCCCGAAAATTCATATATGTCACTTTTAAAACTCAATAGAACAGTCAGTTGGGCCACATTCTCTCATAAATATGCTCATTTGAACTTGTTTACATGAACACAGCAAATCAAATTTACATTTACAAAATATCTATAATCTATAACCTAGTTTGTTTTTAAATGATTACTGTACACTAGAGCAGCCAACCGGAGTCCAGCATATAGAACTCCATCAATACAGGATGAACCTCAGGACTAGAGTAGTACACACCGTGGCTACTTTATAACTTATTTTACTCATTCTTGTTCACTATACAATATTTGACCTTTGACATTCCAGTAATTTTATACTTTTGATTACTTTATTATGTTCTTAAATGTGCAAAATATAAAGAATGACAAGATATGTCCAAACATTTCCTCCTGCTATCACAGACAGGCACTGTAAAAAGTTGAAGTGAACACTTGTTACCTGGTGGGATGGTGAATCCAGGGGGCAGTTGAATAGTTGTTTGTTGTTGTGGCGGTCTGACAATGAGCTGCGGCGTTACGAGTCTCTGCTGCGCAGGCGGAGCGGCACGCGCCTGCGTCTGCGCAGGTCTGATCAGCGGGGTCACCGGAGGCGCGCTGACAGCGGCCGCGGGTTTGACAGGTGCCGAGAGCGCGGCGGGAGTCGCTGAAGTCACCGGAGTGGCTGCGGAACCGGAGTGCCCCGCCGGTTTCGCGTTATTCCCAGGCGCGTCTGCGGGTTTGCCGTGGTTCGCCTGACCGCCCGCTGCGCCCTGCTGGACCAGCGCGGTCACGGAGGTGCCGTTCCCGTTCTGCGCGATGCTGGCGATGATGTGACGCGGGAGTCGTTGCAGCGCGATAGTGGGCGTCATGCGGTCCAGCGCGATCGCTTGAGGGTTACTGGGCGCGCTTGAAGTCGCGCTGTTCGGGCACGGTAGGGTCACTGTGCTGGGCGGCGGAGAGCAAGATCCGCTGGACGATGGTGCTGATGCTGCGCTTCCTCCGTTGCCATTGAGACTGTTTGATGCTGCTGTGCGCAGCGCGCGACTGTTCGCCGGGTGTTTGTTACGGGTGTCCCTTGGACTCTCACCTTTGTTGCCCGGCGCAGGAACCGATGCCCCGTCGGAGGATGCTGTTGCCGTTGTAGTGATCGTGATGATGTTGCCATGTGATTTCAGGCTGCTCTCCTTATCCGCTGCTTTGGCGTGTTTGTCCCCGCCGGGCTCTTTCGGGTCAGAATCCGGGTTGCCTGCAGCTTCACGCCCGTGCTGCTGTGGTGGTAGTTGTTGTTGTTGTGGTGGTGGTGGTTCTGATGGAGCGTCTAAACGGGCAGGCAGCAGCGCTTTTCCTCCCGTCTGCTGCTTCGCGCTGCCCGGGTGGGTGTTTCCACAGCCCGACTGGGTGCTTTGGGGCGGTGCGATGGCCGGGTCGCTCTGGCCCACCAGCTGGGACTCCAGCGAGCCCACCAGATCGCTCACAGCTTTCTCGTCCACCTCGGAGAAGAGCATGTCTTCCAGAGGGTCGGAGGCGCCCGCCATGTTTGCTCTGTGTGCGATGGGCTGTCTGCTGGTGCGCGTCCACGAGAGCGAGTGCGCAGTCGTGTTACTATGGCATTGTGGGAATGCATGTGACGTCAGAGGACCGAAACAGTCATCCCCGCTGTTACAACTCAATGCAACGAACGAGTACAGTTATAGGATACTCTATATCTTTCTTAACTTTTGTAGCATTGTACTACACTGTATCTTATTATTTGTACTTATGGATAGAGAGACGCATACATGCCTGAAAAATAGTGATTTAGTTATTTGTGCGTTAATTTTACTATTTGTAAATACACACGATACGAATAAAATGAAAGAAAATAGTGGCCTAATAGAAATCAAAATGTCAATATAATTAAAAATATAAAAGACAATAGAGACGATGCAGCCACTGTAGGGTGATGCAACGTGCCAAAAATGTGACGAAATGTACCGAAAATACGAATAACCAACAATGAATTTACATTAGTTAAATGGACTTTAAGTAATTGACGTTACATGTTGCTTTACACGTGAAGATTACACGCATGAGGCGGGCTTATGTGTTTAGAGACATAAAATACTCTCCTTCCAGCCAATAAAGTCATTTTATGTTTTCTAAATCACACATTCCTCTAAATGTATTTATTAGAATATAAACACACGTTTAAACACGCATCGCCTCTTACGTAATTCCCATTACAACGGGCGTGACGCTCAAACCTCGCGTTTTATCGCGATAGCTGACGGGAAACTCAGAAGGAGACTCGTTCCCGGCATGCACCGCGACTCAGTGCGGAGGAAAATGAACGCGGCCATGTCGTGCTGATCGGAGCTGGAGAGAAAACCACACAAAGAGCGAAGTAAACGTCGTGCAGTCGGTCAGGACCGTGAATACGGACGAGAGCAGGAGACGAGCAGCCGCGCGGCAGTCATTTGAAGCGGAAAGATGAGCGGAGGGACGCCTTATATCGGCAGCAAGATCAGTCTGATCTCAAAGGCCGAGATCCGATATGAGGGAGTTTTATACACCATCGACACTGAGAACAGCACTGTGGCTCTGGCTAAAGGTAAATAAACAAACGCATGAACATATAGAGAGAGATCATATATAGAAATATAAAGGGCTATATTCACTTTCGACTAAAACTACTGCGGCTCTGTCTGAAAGAAATTTAAATGCACATAATATGCATGCAGTATATTCCTTATACTGTAGCATGGCTCTCTATCCGTGGTTTGTATGCATGCATAATGTATTTACACAGCACACAGGTTAAATATGACGATATTATTTAATATATGAAGCAGAACTGTGGTTTAGTGAAATGTGAATCGGCTAAACATATAATGTAATAAACAAACAGAGTCTGAATATTATGGCTGACAGCAGTGAGTGACGGACAGTGAAACACACGAGCAGGAGAAAGAGAGAGAGAGAAGAGAATGAGATGTGAGGGGTGCTAGAGAGTTAGACAGAGAGTAAATGGGCTGAGATAATAATGCACATACAGTAGAGAGGGAGGTCTTGTTTAGGTGCTTTAACAAATCTGAGCTCACTTTGAGGAACGTTTGCCAAACATTGATCTGTTGACGCCTGTAGTGTGGAACTAGAAATGTTTCTGTGCTGATTACACAGAAGTTCATTTACTTAAAAGTGAAGTGAACCTCGTGCTATTTCAAAAGATGTTAGACAGAGTATTAGGACTTCACCGTCACTTTTAGGAATGAAATCAGATACTGTGATTATGTGATCCACTAATAAAAAGTGTTACAGATTTGAAAACAACACAAGGTTGAGAAACACACGCTCTTTTAAACTCTCTTGAATTCTACTGATAGTATTTTGTCTAGAGATATAAAGTTATTCGTAATCTAAATAAATACCTGTAAATACTTACTAACTATAAATATATACATGTAAGTGTATGTGTTTATATATACAAAATGAATATGCACAGTACACAGGAATAATTTATCGCGATACCACTCAATCCTATTGTGACCGAGCTGGCTGCGATATGCAATGTGTCGATATTTTTTAATGCGTAGCTTGTCCGTGAAGCACGGCTCTGGGATCAGTAGAAATGCTGCTCGATCTAAAAGCAGTGCGAGTTTGAGTCGCTTATAATATGCATTTGAAAAAGCAACACACGTCAAACACGATCATTATAAATATACTTTATCATCATAAAAATACCTGATGAGGCTTGAGTAACAGTGATAAAAAGATGTCCATAAGCATTTCCTAGATTCTAGAAGGTGTCAAGGTCTTCTTCTGCAGTGTGTATTTGGAGTTTCCGCAAGAGAGCGCCCTCTGGCTTTCGGATGCGGCAGCATTTTCCCGTACTTCACTCACAAGCTGTGCATAAATCACCTGATATTTATCGTCGGTTTATCGTGACAGCCCTACATGATGTAAACACAAACTTTCATTCTGGGTGCGATTAATCGTTTGACAGCCCCATATAAAGTCCTGACCTACGGTATTAGTGACTGTTTCAAAGTGACAAGTTCAAGTTGAGCTTTATTGTCGTTCCGCTACATGTGGGTACATACAGTGGAAGGAAATGTCGTGCCTCACAGGACACGGTGCTACATAGGTACAGACATACAACAATGACGTAAAACACTATAAACCTATCCACACCTAACCTACTGACAGATTTTTTGGACTATAAATATTCTATATATAAATGTAAACCTATACATTGACAAAAAAATTCAAACTATACGAATGCTTCACATAAATACTGTACATGTGCAAAGAGAAACATCGTAAGTCATGCAGCTGGCTGGGGAACAGTGTGAGGTGATTTTTAGTGCATGAGCGTGTGAGCGATCATATAAACAAACGTTACTGCGCATGCGCGCGCCTGGCCCCCTGTTTACTTTCGGTAAACATTCGCAAATAATAGAAACCGAGAAGAGCCGTTGGATGGCTAAACTTGTCTCTCCAATATTTTGACGCTAGACTGCGATACCAAGCTCAACCGCTAGATGTCAGTGTACTGTACGTTTTTTTAAATGCGTCAAAACTACAGGACCCATTCAACAAATTGTTTATTAAATCAAATGAACATACAACAAAATTCAACAAATCTTTTATTTAATGCAATTATTATACAGTAAAATAGTCATATAAATTGACATTTAACATACACTAAATAAAATATAAAAAGTTATATTATTAGACACTAGCCAAACATAGACCGGAAGTTAACTGGGGGTCAGGAGCATGCGCGCATCCGATGAAACGGTATATATGATCTAAACTAGGGGTGTGCGAGATATATCTTGTGCGATAATATTGTAAATCTTGTTTTAAGGATGTGCGAAATCATATTATTGAGTATGTAATTCATTTTTTAACTCCACTAACAAAACACTCAGTGTTCACAAATACTTTAGTCAGGCACTGCGCGTGCACATCCACAGCATTTACTGTCTCTGTCAGCCCTGTGTCTCGCTCTGTCTAGCTTTCCTGTAGCTCAGTGGTTAGAGCGTGGTGCTAGCAACGCC
This sequence comes from Triplophysa rosa, assembly GCF_024868665.1. NCBI lineage: Eukaryota > Metazoa > Chordata > Actinopteri > Cypriniformes > Nemacheilidae > Triplophysa > Triplophysa rosa. The sequence goes on along the minus strand of NC_079901.1, from coordinate 24,655,791 downwards.
AAGGTCATGGGTTGGATCCCAGGGATTGCACATACTTGGACACAAATGTATAATATAGTGCAATGTAAGTCTGCCAAATGCATAAATGTAAATGTAAAGTGTATTACCTGGGTCTGCTCTATGGTGCGGGGCACAGAGGTGCTCGCGCGCATGTTCACACAGCCAGCGTCAGGTGAAGTGATGTTACTCGAGGAGTTGAGAAGTGTTTTCCTGACGAATACTGTCAGTTGGGAAGAATAAATCCATATACACTTGATTTCAAAGACGCATTGCAGAGCTCTGATGTGGGAGCAAAGAACTATAGGATGCAAAATATCGCCTGCTTATCCTTATCGGAAAATCCCAGAAAATATCTAGAAATCTTTTTTGGCCAATATGGCACACCGCTTATTTAAACTTTGTTCAACATTTAACTTGCAAAATACGCTGCTTCATTAATAGCATCCTCTCTTATGCACTCTCTTTTTATTAGTAGTGTTACAAAATCTTTCAGCCATATATTATCTGCCCACATGTTGTTCCAAACACGCAGAACACAAAATAAGATATTTTTAAAATCTTATTTTTCATTTTTAAGTCACTTTCACTGTTTTTGTGTGTCTGTGTTTGTTTCACTGTCCATTCATTGTAATGGCATGCACGAGCGAAAGCCGTACATTGTTCAACATTCTTGAAGTTCAAAGTAATAAGAAGCCACGGGAATATAAAGGATATTTTGTCATCTTTATGTGGATTCATGTGTGTAGCTTGTATTGCATGTTGTGTTAATCGAGGCGTTTTCTTTCTGTCTCTCCTTTAGTCAAGTCCTTTGGCACTGAAGATCGCCCCACGGACAGGCCAATCCCCCCTCGAGAGGACATCTTCGAGTACATCATATTCAGAGGAAGTGACATCAAAGATCTGACTGTGTGCGAGCCACCCAAACCCACCTGTAATCTTCCTCAGGACCCTGCCATCGTGCAGGTGAGCAGCACACGTTCGGTTGCACACGCAGCTCAGTCTGCAGAAACTAAAGCATATTCAAATGGGTTTCATTCTTGTGTGTGTGCAGTCCTCTCTGTCGTCCACTGCTGGCCCAGCGGCTCCTTCATTTCAGTCCTACACCCCCTTCAGTCGGGCCCCCGTGGCTCCGTACAGCCAGTTCAGCCCCAGCGCGCTGGTCCCACAGCCGTTCGGAGCAGCCGTCACCGGCGGTAAGTTACACTCGCTCCTGTAGAACACAAGCAGAAAAAACCGGTGCATCTGGGATGAAAAGAGACCTTTTTCAAACTTTTTACAGACAAAAACATAGTTGGCAGGGCATTTTTAACGTCAGTCAGAGAGGATCGCCGTTACACAAAAAGAGGTTTTGCTCCGGGTGTGTGAAGTGTTAAAGCCCACACTTGAAGTTGTGCACTTCCTCCTCTCACAGGAAGCAGCTCAGGTCCTGCGTTCAGTACGGAGGCGAGCGGTACCGCCCCGCTGCCCCAGAGCTCTGCTTTCACCCCGCGCGCTCGCTCTCTGAGCGCGCACAAACCCGAAGGTAACCGGACAACCGGCGCTGGCTGCAGAATGGCTTTAGTGTGTTTGTGTTGTGTAGGGTTACGTTGAAGTACAGCATGTGTCTTCTGCTGTATGGTGAAGCTGACGGTTCATAATCATCTGCTGAAATCATTACGAATGTTGATCTCGGTTTTGATGTTGTCTTGCATTGTTTCTCACAGCAGTTAAATGGGCCGTGCATGTTGTCTTGAACTGATGTTCACCGTGGTGCGTTTGGTTGATTTTGTGGGTTTTAATCTGGATTCTCTGCCACAGGTCGTGCCAGTCCGTCTCTAGAGTCCGTGAGAAAGAGCCCGACCCTGGATCATGCCGTACAGACCGCACCGGTCACATCTAGCGCACCTGCAGCCGGTCGACCCGCAGCCGCCCGACCCGCTACAAACACCCAGAAACCTGCTGAGAGCCAAAAGCAGAGCAAGGGTGGGAAACCCACAACCGTTTCGTTTAAGAAATGACTGGAAACAAATGTTTCTCTTGATGTGTGTGCACGTCTCATACAGGCAGAACGCTGGAATTATCTCATCGTTTTCACATCCCTCTGCTGACATTAACGGTGATATCTGTTGTTTCTTTCACAGCGTCTGATGTTGACAAGGCTGCTCGCCCGGATACAGACTCGAACAGGTCTGATAACAAAGATCAAAACAAACGCCATTCTGGTGGTAAGTCGCTTTTCATCGTTGTGTTTGTCTGTCATGTTTGAATGGAGGGCTGTAAGAAATGTTTCTGCCTCTAGGTGGCGCTCCTGGCAAGAGAAGGGGGCGGGGCAGTGCGGGCGGAGGTGGAGGTGGAGGTCAGCGTGGTAGGGGCAGGTTTAATGGACGTAGAGATGGACCAATGAAATTTGAGAAGGACTTTGACTTCGAAACTGCCAACGCCCAGTTTAACAAAGAGGAGATCGACCGCGAGTTCCAAAACAAACTCAAGATTAAAGGTACCGTTCACATACATTCATCTTTTGTCTGCACCATTCTGGATCAATTGAGAATCCCGATTCTTTTGTTTCAAATAGAGATCACGATTCTCTTACAATTCTGAATGACAACTAAAACATCATCTAACGTCATATTCAGGACTATGCTTCAAAATTATTACAGATTTCTTGGCTAACCAATAATTACTATAGTGAGACATTTTTTACAACAATTAGGCCACCATAGTTACTTCGAGTGCAAAAGTTAAACTTACTAAAAAGTATTAAAGCATTGAAATCTGACAAATCTTGACATCTACAGATTGCTTGAAGAGGTCTTTAAAGAAAGATACAACAGTATTCTCACCAATAAACATTTTAAATAACCAGAAAACGTGAAATGTTGGTCAACTTGATGAAAACTGTTATAGTGCACCTTCTCTATTACTGTAAATACAGTGAAAAGCGCCACACGTGTTTTTACCATAATGACAGATAAAAGCGCGCGTTCGGATTTGTCCGCGCTACAAACTACAGTCGTTAGTTTTGTTTCAAACCTGTCCAGTTAAGATGTGAAGCATAACCAGAACAATGTCACACAATCCTGAAAGACAATCATAAGAGCAGTTTCGTTACTAGGCTGTATTTACTTTATGTTGGCTTGAGATTCATTTGAGCAGACTGAGAGTTTGTAAATGTGTGTGTCTCATGCGTGCGAGTTGGCAACTTAATTCCAGTTCTTCTGTGATCGTTTGACTCAGAAATAATGATAGTGTGTTGTTAGAAGGACTGTTTGTGACATCGTTTCATACCTAATGATGATAATGCTTTCTCTGCTTCAGCGGCAGCACCAACACAGATTGGAGCATTGTGGTTTTAGTCGGAGGTGTACTAGACACAGGAGAATCTTGATTTCCATTAATGAGATGGTTTGGGTGTTTGAATCGAAATCGCAATCTTTTAACGATTAATCGTGCAGATCTAGTCTTCACGTTATAATTAATCTAAAGTTTTTCTGTGCAGTTGATGTGTCAATGTTGTGCATGCTGCTGTTTAATAATCTTAAATGATGTTAGTAAACTAGTTAACGCATGTTAAGCAGTTTAGTTTACTAGAGGGTTAAACCTACATGCATGCATGCTATGATTATTTAAAAAACTATTTTTTGTTTATTACCGCTAATGTCCTCCATGTGTATTTTTGTAAGTTTAAACTGTTTATCATCGTGCATGTTTTGCGTGATCTTACGTATAAAACCTTTTCATCAATTTTGGTTTTGCTGTCAAGATAAATACTATTTGGGTGATTCTCACGAAATCTTGGTTTCAAGATGTCAAACATGATTTTCTTAAAAACACGTGTATCAACAAATTCCCTTTATATTCATTTAAAACGAGATATGACATGTTTGAAGGCATTCATTTCAAAACTTTCAACACAGTTTAGCACAATTTTAAAATTTTTTACAAAAAAGGCCTTAAATATTCTCATTACCGTAACCATTTAAAACTGTCAATCTCATGGCATGTTTGGCTAAAAACAAGCGAAGCCATGATGCCTAAGCAAGTTTTTATTCATCATACATAATAAGACATTCATTAATTCTATGTTTATAGAATATTACACATGTAAAATGTCTTTAAATGTGGAAAACTTACTGTATCGGTAATGAGAAGGGAAAAAGTCGTGTACACAGAGGATCATTTTTATTACACATGAATATTCTGTCAATCTTTTTTTTTTGAGAACGTCTAGTTATTTTCACAATATTTTAATTTTACTCTACTGAGCTTAGACAAATGAAGACGCGATACGGTTATGAGAATGTCAGCAGAAAAGTCAATCAAATACATAGATAATTCATTCCTATGTCGAAATGATGTTTTGTCCAAGGTAGAGAACACAATTATCTTTATTATGATCATTTTTTGTGTTTTATATTTAAAATCTGTACTGCCATGATGTTTCAGTGGTTTTGTTTGTTTTGCAGATGAGAGTGAGAAAGCGGAGAAGACCCTGAACGGAGAGGAGAAGGCGGATTCGGGGGTGGAGACTCAGAACAGTGAAGTCAACGCCAATGAGGGCGATCCACTGGGACCCAACTGTTACTATGACAAATCCAAGTCTTTCTTCGACAACATCTCATGTGATGATTCAAGGTGAGCAACTCTGTTATCACAGTCAACAAGTGGTTGGCTCAGAAACACCCATGCACGAGTTGTGTCACACCTGTAGATGTGCTTTTAATGGTTTGAGTGTTTAATCACTCCAGGATTTAACGTAGAAGATATTTCTGTGAAGTTCCTGTTATTGAATGAGTATTAAGTTTTACTTTCTGTTCCTTTTAGAAAGGAGAAATCAGGAGGAGCTTACGGGAGGTACAGTCGTTTTAGTTTTACACAAACACGTTAAATGTATTTGTCCTCGCATTCCGGTAGTGAATGACATTGAGTTCGGTGCTCAAGCATGACGGTTCTCCCCGCAGGGAACGGAGGCAGACCTGGGCGGAGGAGAGACGGATGAACGCGGAGACCTTCGGCATTCCTCTGCGTCACGGTCGGGGACGCGGAGGTTTCCGCGGCAGAGGCGGCGGCCCGGGCTTCCGTGGCGGTCGGGGTCGTGCAGCCAGCAGGGGCTCGTTCGCACCGTCTCGTGGTGGCGGGGGTGGATTCAGAGGCGGTTTCAGAGGGGGCAGAGGAGGCCGCGAGTTCTCTGACTTCGAGTACAGGGTTAGTGCTGATTCTCTCATCTCACTGATCAACCAGAAACCTTAGCAATATATTACAATTTCAGTGAGATGCTTTTGAAGTGTTTCCTAAACATTTTTGTAATATTTTGTCTGTCTGTGTTTTGTGTTCGTTTCAGAAGGAGAATAAAGTGGCAGCGTAGTTGAAGCAGACGACGACGACATCATCCTAACAGCCAAGAATCTCCTGTCACGCTCCTCACAGTGAAGATTAATGCTTTGACACACAGGTCCTGCCTCTCTCTGTTCAACACCAGCACGGGCGTGACCTGCGTTCAGCTGCACATGCAGAGTTCTCTTGCTTTTCTCCTTTTTTAGAAAAAAAAAAAAAGAACACCCCACAATGTTTTTCGGAAACGTTTGACATTCGTTTGATGCGTTCAGAGGGAAACGAGAAGTTATCTACGAAATACAGGAACTTCTGTGGAATTATTGTAATTATTATTATCTGGTATTTTTGCATCGATCCTTTAGTTCCTTTCTTAATAATCAGGATGGTCTTTGATAGTATTCCGTTTGTGTCCTGAACCCCGCTGATACTGTGAGCGTTCCTCAGTCAAATAGCTTTGTTTTGTTTTGTTGGATCTGTTCTCTGTCTTTAGAAGCACGACAGCTTGATCTAATAGCCTGTAGGGATTGTGTCAGACGTAAATAAAACCAAAACCACCTTAAAGAAATCAATATTCAGTTCAACTTCATTTCGAGGGCCTGTTGGGTTTTAAAGAGAACACCTGTGCTCATCTGTCTGTGACAGTAAAGCTAGGTTGAATTCATATATATATATATATATATATTGTCGTTTAGGGTGCGTTTTTAATGGTTAATGTTAACCCCTCGATTTATTTTCTATTGATACATTTTGTCATTCGTGGAGTTCTCAACTGTGTACACTTCAGTATAAAAGAATAGGTCAATCTGCGTTCACTCATTCATTCACACAAACATACTGATTGATGGTTGAATAATGAATGTAAAGTCGAAAGAGTTTGTGTTATTGCCTCCTCGTTCAGTCCTGAAATCATTCGATTATTCCTGCTGGATGACTCTGCTGTATCCTGTATTTTGGTAATCGAGTGCCAGTTATTCTTGACTTCCGGTGTCAATTTTGTACATTTCTAAGAGGGCTTTTGATTTAAACCCCTTAAGGCCATTGGTCGACCCACAGACAAGCCCCATTCCACGTTACAAGCCAAGATCTTCAGGAAAGATCCGGCAAACCCCTTTAACAAGATTGGATGTCTCAAAACTGTATCATTTGCACTTTAAAGTCGAATAACGCCACCATATCTCATTGATGAAAATATGATGTCATTTCATAATTCATACACGGAATATAAAGCTGATTGGAAGGATACTTGTACGTACTTACAGTGTTTTTGCTTAAGGCATAAATGGAATGGATGAATGGGGACAGATTCGTTGTGTATGTCAAATGTTTTGCGTCACGATCAGATCTGGATTCCGGATGAGTTTCAGCTGAGATTGTTGTCCGTAAAGGCTTTATTGTGAATAGTTGCGAGTGTACATGTTAGTGTGTTGCTTCCAGTACCAGAGGTCTGCCGCTCTGTTAACAGAGTAAGATGACCCAGCTCTCCCTGTCTTTACCTTTTGAATGCCACTGAAGCACTAGTTTCTGCACTGTTAGATGAGTTCATTTAGTTATTTTCATAAAAGAGTGTCTTGGTGTGCTCTGTATTTTTTAATATTTTGTTTAAGAGATCCAAAGACTGAATGACCGAAACATTTTAGAGGGGAAATGATCTTTGTTGGGTCTATGTAATTTTTCTCATTTATATCCCCAGGAGTTTGTCATCGAGCTCTCTTTGTAATTGATGCTGTACTTGTATTAGCTAAACTGCTCCCTTTAAAAAAGCACTACAGAGATCCCCTCCTATATATTCAGGCAGCTAGTCGAAGGCACTCTGATTGGCCACCGCAGTGATCTCTCAGCACAGGGCATGATGGGAAATACTGAGTCGCAGATGTTAGTGCTGAGCGGCTGAAATTGGACTGGCGTGATGATGTCAATTTTCATGCCTAATACAGTGATGAAGTTTAACCTTGTATATGAGATTTGAAACTGGATGGATGTGCGGAATGTGTCGCGTAACAGGGTTGACATTATTTTGTTGTCGGGCCTCTGGAAGAATTCGATTGGCAATTTTAGTTGCATTTTGTTGTTTTCCTGAATAAATTGTGTTGTAGAGGTCTTCACACGGGGGTTTTCTTCAGACGAGACAAATAAATAGTTGTTCAATATTCTGTGTCCTTGTGTTTTTCAAACATTTATGCAAGAAAAAGAACATTCAAATAGCATATAAATGCAATATCTTTCCATTTATGTTGTTAAAGCAAAAAAAAAACAATAAAGCGAATTCTGATTCAAGTGTAGTTTGGGAGCTGAAGCGGAGATGTAATGTTATCAGTGTCCTGCGGGCGGCAGTAATGAAACTGCGCGCGCGCGCGTGCGCTGACAGAGGCGCTGTTGAAGAAGAAACTCGAGCGGCTGAAAATATGTGATCACATATAAAATATTGAAATTAGTTAAATCATTGTATCGTGTTGTGCATGTGTAAAGCGGAGTGTTATCTGTATTAACACACGGGTCTGATCTGGACTGAAGAAGGTCGCTGGTTTGAGTTTGTACAATGTCTGTTGTTTTCGTGCCTAAACGGCAGCGCGGAAGAGCCCAAATCAACCAGGAGACGATTCAGAGAGTGAGTATAAAACACAGATGATTTTGTTACATTTAAAATTATTACAATGACAAACATTGTTTAATTGAGAGTAGGTGACTCTCTAACGTTATATATTTCACACTGTAGATGCGTTTTGTTTTCAGCATTATGCTATTTGAGGTATTTCTTTGGTAAACGTTTCGTGCCTTTTTAAGAATATAAACACCCGTTTAACATCACACATTTAACAGGAGGATTTAAACGTTAAAGCACTGACTAATATAATGCTACTACTGTCTCTGTGTGTTTCAGTTGTTGGATGAGAATGATCAGCTGGTCAGATGCATCACAGAGTACATGCAGAAGGGTCGAGCCACAGACTGTGTTCAGTACGTGCTGTTTCACATTTACATCACATCATGTTTCATTCCAAATTCATACTTTTTCATTTACGTTTTATATTTTCAGATATCAACAGATTCTGCATCGGAACATTGTGTACTTGGGTACACTAGCAGATGCCAGCACGGAAATCATGCCTGATAATGATAATGTAGGTTTGTTTTGTTAATTCTTGCCTTAATATTTTTATTTTATATAATTTTCTATAACATTTTGTTATATTTTACTGATTTACTGTTAAGCTTTGTTTCATACATTTCTTTCACACAGACTTCTTGTGAAACAAACCCACCGGCAGAGAGTAAAGACACGTCAGATGTTACAGATGCGACTAAAACGGATGATTTTCTTTTCTGTACATAATTCAAGTCTTTTATGTGATATTGTATACATGTATAAAGAGACAATAAACGTTTATGTAAATAAGATTTGAGTTTGTACTTTCAAGATTCTTTGTCGCTAAACAAGGTACAGCGAAAGTAGAGACATTTTTCTTTCAAGTATACTAACAATATATAGGGCAAACAGTCTTTATTTAAAGTTGTTTTGGGTTGACATAAGACAAGAGTGAGTAAATACACGATTTTTAATTATGCTGTGGAAGGATGTATGAAAATATCATATTTGAACATAAAATATTTTGGGGGAAATAGAAAACATTTTCTGGAATACAATTTATTTGTGGCCGAAGTTTTTTAGTTAACAGAACACAAGTGTTTACAGTATTTTTATCATTTCTTACCTCTCTCTGAACTTTTTGTATCCTGTGGCAGGTAAATTCCACTTCTAAATCTCACAATGGTACAAACGTGAACATTATAATTTATATACTAGCCAGCATTAGTGTTAAATAAAAACTAACTGAAGTAAAAACAGACTTTTTTATTAAGGAATTGTCATGACAGTCGACTAAAAACAGTTTGAAGCTGAGGGGCGCTGTTAGTGCTTCACCTCAGTGGTTACTAACGGATTGATTATTAAATAGTTTTATTATTTGAGACGACTGATTTCTTTAGAGACTGTAATCGAAGCATTTGTACAGGTTGGAAAATAAGTCAAAAACCATACAAAATACCTTCAACAGTACGCGGCACCTATCTGAAGTTTAACAGGCTGCGCTACATCGTTCACACAAACACGCACTTTCGAAGCGCTACTGCGCATGCGCAGAACATCAACGAGAAATTCATTTTTATTAATCATGTATATTTTGTTAAAAAATGATAGTAGGGCTGAGATGACGATCAGGGACATTTCAATATTCTGTCCTAATCAGTTTCAGTCAGTAATATTAGTCATTTTTGACCTTGTGGGCACATTATTTGGTCCCCTTGAGGGAAACAGTTAATAAATCACTAATGATGCTTAATTAAAAAATGTAAAATACAGTATAAAATGTTATGTCATTATGAAAAACATGTGAGTGTGTGTGCTGTATGAAATAAAAGCAGACATTGTTTTGTTATATATTTATTTTTTTGCATTGCTGGTACACTTGGAAATGATCAGTTGCCAGCTCTAGTGGACAATAAGCAACAGAAGCCAAGCATCCCCCCTCATGTGTTCTGCCCGGGCAACATCAACATCTCTCTTTTTTCATTTTTAATGTTTTGAAGCCACTAGTAAACCATTTGACACAGCTGAGAAATGTTGAGCGTTACAGTCCAAGGTCATCAAAGATGTTGTCTTATTAAAAAAAAAAAAACGCAACAGTTTGGGAGAAAAACACAGACAAAAAGCAACAAATCTACATTTTGATTGTGCAAAGCACAGAACTATAAAAAGAGATATTTCTATACAGCAAACGATTCTCTGTAAACATGATAAGTATGTTAGTTTTCAGAAAACATGGTCATATCATAAATACAGGCAACATTGGCATTAGCAAACATCACAGAAATGAACATTCTGGGCCTTTAAGATGCAGCCCAAACCACAGAAACAAAAAAACACCCCCATTCGACCGTAATGTTTGTTTATTAGTGTTTATAATGGCGTATTTGGATCCTCTGCAAAGTTAAACTCTATAGGAAAGAAAAAATGTGCTTCACATCTTGGGAAAATAATGTTTATACCTAATAATAAGCCTATATTACGATAATGTATACAGTAATGATATAATGTGTAAGAAAATACAAAAATAAGATTAATACTGTCAATATTTGTACAAGAAATATATTGTATTTTAAAGGAATAAAATGTTATTTTCATTGTAAGCGTTAGTGTCGTCGTGAAGAAAGTCAGCCAATCAGAAAAAAGCAAGAAATTTGATTTTCCATACATTTTTATTTATTTATATATATATATATATATATATCTAACTACGGCTCCCAAACGGCATTTCTATTTATTTCAAGCACCATTTCCCCCTTCTAAACAATCCTTTGGTTAGAGAAAATATCTGCAAGTGCTATTCAAAACAACATGGCACAAGTTTACTTACTGCTAACATCCTTTTTTATTTATATTTTTCTTTTTTTAATGTCAGATGTTGAAAAAGTAGTGTATTTCTTTCAAATTACACCTCTGCTATGATTATTATATTTCTGCCGAGCCTGCTCAAAGCCTCTTCATAAAAAGTTAATTATTTATAGTTCTTTTTTGTTCTTTTTTTCCAGAGTAATTTACAAGCTATGGAACAGTAGCTGAGAGCTGCAGTCTGGGTCATATGACGGGAGATTTGGCAGTTACAGCTATTTAAACACAGTATGGTTTCTGGGGGACGTCCGGTTCGGGACCCCCTGGATCTTGGTAATGCAGCTGCAATAGAGCGCTGTGTGTCAGCACGATGGCCATGCATTTCAAAAACTCGCCTCAGGAGACAGCGTGTAAACGCAAACCCGAACGCCGCAGCAAGACTGAAGCGTTTAACATACATCTCTAATCACGAGCTTTCCGCCGTCGGCTCACATTTACGGCTGCCAGTGAAATGGTCCGACTAGCTGCTGCTAAATAAATCATGCATTTTTGGACAGTGAGGAAGGCAGTTACGTTTGTGTTTGGGGGATTGACACGCATCTGTGTACAAAACCGTTATTAACCACTATGTTAAATGCAAACTTCCCTATGAAAACACGAGGTGAAAGAAATCTAATTTACACGGGTGAAGTCTCGACCGGGAGGACGTGGGTTTTACTGCAAACTTTAGCACAAGGTAGAAACTCCGGCGGTGTTTGTTACGAAGCCCCGGATGAGCGCTGTGAATCTCTTCCACGATCGGCTGAACCTCTGAACGCAGCCTGGTTCAGTGAGCAGTCCTCAGATCTCAGATCAGGTGCTCAGTACTGGTGGAGGTACGAGGGTCGGTGCTCAGGTTTGAGCGGGAAGGTTTTGAAGCCTTTGTTCAGGATCTTCTGCTGGGCGACCTGCTGCTGCTGTTGTTGTGTGAAGGGGAAGCCGGAGGAGATGCCAGAGGATGGAGGGCAGTCGTTGGCTGTCGACCACACCGGAGACTGCAGCATTTGCATGGAGTCGCTCCATTGGCTGGAGGGCATGGTCATCTGATAGAGGGAAGAGCTGGGATTGGGCATGGTGTTGGTGTGTGAGGAGTGCTGCCAGGGAGCTTTAGGAGGCCACGTTTTAGTTTTGCAGTCCTGTAAAGACAAGCGACATGACACACGTGAAGCGAGAACAGGAAATAGTTTTAAGATATAGTTTGAGATCATTACATTTTAGCATTTGATATTTGGCTGTTTTTTAAAGAGATTCATGTATCTTGGGATGTGTGTTTAAGTGACTCATTTTTACCTGGTTACTGTCGTCACTGCAGTGATGGAGCGGAGGAGAGGGCAGAGTGCACACTTCCTGTTCACCACAACTGTGTTTCCTAAAAACACACGTAACAGAAGAACGTACACACACACACACACACACACACATTGGCATATGTGGTTTATCAGGTTTTTTCATAGATATATTGATTTCATGCTTATACCTTTTTGTGTCTACGTAAACCACATACTCACGTCACATCTTTTTAAGATAAATTTGCTTTGTTACCGTCTTTGTTTAACAGCCGCCACCAGGTCAGGCCCAGAGAACATGGAGAACAAACTGTCCCCGTTGGCTGAAGACGTCTCATCACTCGAGCTGGCCGAATCGCCCTGATTGGCTGACCAGCCACTGTTGACCGCCTCCCTGCTCAAAAACGCACAAATGTTCATCTTTGACAGCAAATTTGTAAAAAGTCAATAGTTCTGATCAACTAACTAGAACAGACTCATCATATATTACACAGTCTCGTGTCCAAACGGAAGTTGTGTACCACGCTGTGATTGGTCTGTGAGCGGCACTCACCCCTCATTGTAGTATTCTGGGTGTGGCCAGACTCGGTGCTGCTCATCGGGGTGTGGCCAGTTGCTGCGGGTGTTGCTGGGGCGCCGAACGTGCTGCGCCTGACGTTTCTGCTGCATGGCCTGATTCACACCGGCAACGTAACGCGCAAACTCTGGATCAGACCCAACTGAGAGAGAGAGAGAGAGAGAGTTGAGTGTCGAGTTGTATCCTGCTCTTTGTTGAAACTGTCCAGCACAGCATAAATACACAATAGAGTTCCATCACACACAGAGAGAGAGAGGGAGAGAGAGAGAGAGAGAGAGAGAGAGAGAGAGAGAGAGAGAGAGAGAGAGAGAGAGAGAGAGAGAGAGAGAGAGAGAGAGAGAGAGAGAGAGAGA
>NC_079901.1:24636605-24641832 GCF_024868665.1 Triplophysa rosa | reverse complement strand
GAGAGAGAGAGAGAGAGAGAGAGAGAGAGAGAGAGAGAGAGAGAGAGGAGCAGCTGAACCACAGTGACCACAGCACACACATCACAAAAACAGTAATGCACATTGTCCTCATACTTTTGCCAGCAACTAATTGCATCTACAATTCATGTGTGCTGAATGTGAACTGACATGCCACTCACAATTTCATATAATAAAACGCATTGAAGAGACTCTGCGCTCACCTGCCGGGTCAAAGGGCATGGAGTCGCCCAGCACTCCGAACAGACTCTGCTCACTTTGGTCTCTGTTGGGCCAGGTGTTGTTCCGCGGGCCCTGAAGGGGCTTGTGACCCAACATCTCCGACATGACGCTGTCCATGTACGTGCTGACCAGCCCCAGGCTGTAGAGGTCCGAGCTGAGGTCCGGCAGGCCCGGAGCGGCCCACTGAGACAAGGGTCCGATCGGGGAGAGACCGCCCAGCGGACCCTGCAGCCACTTGCTGGGGACTCTTCGTTGCGAGAGAGGCTGAGGAGGCTGCGAAGAAAGCTGCGGGGAAACAGGCGCCGCCTGCGGTGGCTGCGGTTGAGGCTGCGGCTGACCAATTGGCTGCAGCAGATGCTGGTAGAACTGCAGGGCTTGTGATGTGGGCTGCGACTGTGGAAGCTGCTGTTGTTTGGGGGTAGACGGTAGTTGTTGCTGTTGTTGTTGCGGTGGCGTCGGCTGCTGCAGGCTCTGCGCCAGCGACTGCAACACATTATGAGCGACTTGAGCCTGCGAGGTGGGCGGAGCCGCTCCACTGGGCGGTTTCAAGTCAGCCGCATTGGTGGCCGCCACCGAGTTCCTTCTCTTTACCAGCGGGGATGCCTGCTGGGATTTGCCCATGTTGAAGCCCGACAGGAAGTCGATGACGTCCTGCATCTCCTGGTCGGTGGGCAGGTTCATGCCCTGCTCGTCCGAGGACGCCCCGTTAGCCATCTGAGCGTGGCTGGGGTCGGGCGTGCACGGCATGCTGCTCATCTGCAACAGGCTGTGCAGACGCCCGGGTTTGTCTTCGGAGTTGCTGGTGAGGACACTTCGAGAGGGGGTGCTGGGGATGGAGTAACTGCCCCCCGCGCTGGAGTTGGAGGAGTTGGTTTTCTTGGTGAAGCGTGAGGTGAGTTTGGAGATGGTTTTGGGGAGGCCGCTAGAAGGTTTGGAGCTGTGTCCTGTAGGAAGATCTAGAGGGCTGCTGTAATCGGTCACGTCACGCTGAAGTTGGATCTGTATGGTGGGCAGAGCTTGTTCCCTGTGGACACCGACAACATCCCACAATTACTTCATCAGACTCGAGTGTAAAACAAACTACGACGTTAAATGTGTTCATTCCTCATTTACGGTTTTGTGATCCGAGCGCACAAGAGAAAAAAAATATTACAAACATTTGCTACACTTTCATCTATTTTTCATCTACACTGATGCGTTTTTGTATCTCGTTCCTCCTCTAGATCTCTCAGAAAGTGTCGGATTGAAACTGACTTGCGCTCCTTCCAGCTGTGAAGGTCAAAGACGGCTGTGTAGAGCACGTCCACCAGGCCGAGGGTTTTCTCTGGATCCAGACAGCGCTGCAGGAGAGACATGGTGGCTGGATCTTCCTTCAGACACCTGACAGACACAAACCAGACGATACAGCACTTGCATCTATAAAATCTAGACTTCCATAAAACAATCCTGTGCTTTTTAAGCATACAACAAAAGTTTTCAGCTTCACTTAAAATAAATGACTTTCACTCCCACACAAGATCAACGTCAATCCATCGTCCTCCAGGCGACTTCTGTAAGATGACTTGTACAAGATTTACTCACCATGTGGAGGGAACCTGGATCACAACTTTAGATCCTTCAAGACAGATCTGAGGGGCGTAAGCTTCCTTATTCTCCATCTGAGCCGTGTCGACCACCACCTGCGCACACGCACACACAGGCAGAAGGTCTGATAACAGCACACGCACGAGTAATTAAATCATCTGCCCTGAAGCGTCAATCAACATCAGCCGTTTCCACTCAACGACACAAATAAAACACTTCCCACAGTTCTTGAAAAGAAGCCGTGCCATAAGTGGCGATTGAAACAGGGAGGGTGTTTCCTATCAAACAGGAAGTGGACTATTGTTATTAATAGCGCAGGTGTATCCTCAGCATGACTCAAGTGAAGGGGACTCTCCGTGGAAACACAACGGTCACGGTCATCATGACACACACAAACACACAGCAAGGAAGGAACAGCAGCATGGAAACAAATTTATGAGTTTGATCAATCTTTTTCCTGTAACCGGTGACCTTTAGGATTGATCATTTTCCCATCCGTTTCAGAGTGTCAACAACGCAGCGATGCTGGAATCTCTGATCATGACGACGGCTGTGTTTCATTCACCACAATGCATGTTCATTAATTGGGCGATTCTCACGAAACCACTGAAACATCATGGCAGTAAAGATTTGAATAATAAAACATAAAATTCGGTAACACAAAAAATGATCATAATAAAGATACTTGTGTTCTCTACCTTGCACAAAGGAATTCATGAATTGTTTATGTATTTTATTGCTTTTTCTGCTGAAATTCTCATAACTGTAAAGCGTCCCGATTTGTCTGAGTGCATTATATGTTGTAATTTAAACAGAGTAAAATTTAAATATTCTGAAAAAAAACTATTTGACGTTCTACTAGATGTTCTCAAAAGACAAAAATGATTGACAGAATATTATTCATGCGTAATAAAAATGAAGAACTAGTGGAAGAAAGAAGTGTCCAGGACTGACGATCTCATCCTCCGTAAGGTTTTTTAAAGACTGTTTAAACACACGCAAAGATATTTACATTAAGTTTGATTTGATGTGAAGAAACACATCTGCTAGTGCTTTTTAAATGGCTTTTTAAATGGCTAACAAGTTAACAAATTACTTGATATTTTTCTAGTTAAAAACGTAATAATCTCTTGTCACAGTGCGTGCACGACTTTTCCCCTTCTCTTTACCGATACAGGTCGTTTTCCACATTTAAAGACATTTGACATGTATAATATTTTAATTATATATATCTATGAATAAATAAAATAGAATTAATGAATGTCTTATTATGTATGATGAATAAAAACTTGCTTAGGCATCATGGCTTCACTTGTTTTTAGACAAACATGCCATGAGATTGACCGTTTTCAATGGTTACGGACGGTAATGAGAATTTTTAAGGCCTTTTTTGTATTTTTTTATTTTTATTGTGTTGAACTGCCAGTAAAAGTTTTGAAATGAATGCCTTTAAACATATCATACATCTTGAGTTTGACATCTTGAGACCAAGACTTTGTGAGAATCACCCACATAAACATTTTGTCTCGTGTAAATGTGTTTTAAAACATTTTCAGATTGAGCTGTAGAGTAAACCAGACTCCATGCTGACGGTCAAGAGAGAGACTCACCAGTCCGGCCTGTCCGAACAGCAGCTGAACGGCAGTCTTACACGCTACTCTCCAGCTGGAGGGACACACCTGACTCAGCACCTCTGTGACGGGGGAGTCGTCTCGCACCGCCCCGCCGTTCTGATCTACTGCGTCTTTGATCATCTGCAGCACGGCATGCTGGGAAGAGATGGAGAGATTACATGAGTGCAATGATCACTTCTCAGCATGTAACAGTATCATAAAGATGAGGGAAAAGTACTATTTTATTACAACTTAAAGACAGCGTGAAATCAAAATGTTAAAAAATCTTATTTTTTATGGAATATTGTAGTGTTTTAGTGACTTATCGGTGCATTTTATTTTATTTTAACCTCGCCCCCTCTCAAAGAACTTCTCATCACTTCCTGTCACGAGGAATAGCGCGAGGGCGGAGCTATCTTAAATGTAGGGTGCCGATGGTGAGTCCTCCACGATTGTCTTATTTTTGTGTTTCTTGTATCTGCTGTAATGAACGACAGACGAACGTCCTCCTGAGACAAAGAAAATCTTTACAGTCTGTCGTTTTTCAGAGTTCACATTACCGTTTTCAGTTTCAGGTTGTCTGACGCGCTTTCGTTGAAGGAAACTCCTCTGAGCAGATGAGAGCCGATCTGGACAGGGATTGTGGGTAATTCACACTGGATGGCCTGAGACGTGGTGTGAAACCGGCCGGCCTGCTGCGCTTCTGCATCGCTGCAACAGCCCTGAACACACAAACACACGCACAGACAAAAAAAAAAAGGGTGAACATACACAGAACATATCGAGACATCACATTTGAATAAAAACACAAACGTCTTTAACCTCAAAGTGAGCAAAAGATGAAATCACACCCTAGCAATGGCTTGCAACACCTCTGCAACCGCCCGAAAAACCTGCTAGCTTTTATAAGAACCAATGAAACGTTTGAATCATTTTATACATATTTCACAGAGATGTGCCAGTCTCACACATGCTCACACATTTTCATTGTTTGTCATTAATATCAGCTTCCAAACTCTGGTTGGTCATCATTCAGACAGTCCCTTTCAGTCTGAAGTGTGCAAACGGAGTGATGTAGACGTGATGCTAACATCGGCCTGCGTGAGACTCTTTACACATACCTGCAGCGCTGCTTCAACTGCTTTAGGATTAAGTTGAAATCCAGCCTTCAGAGCGTATTCACTGTGACCCAAAGAGTCTAATGCTGCTTTATAAGCCTGCAGATACACACACAATAACAAATTCTGTGTTTTAGGAAAGACTCGAGACGAGCCTGAAGAAATATTCTGAATAAAGCACCGTCATCTCAAACACATTTGTGTGTACTGACCTGCAGCGCGTGGTCGATCTTGGCGTTGAGCTCTTTCAGTTGATGTTCAGGTATACAGGTGTTCTGAGAGCAGAAGAGCTGCTGGACCTGAATGCCAGACAGACAGCCGTCTCTCCCTCTCTCCCTGAGACACGCCGTCACCTGCAGCACAAACACACGTGACTGCTCCATCTACAGCAGCAGGAGAAGAGCTGTGTCTTTAAATGCAAAGTGTCCTCTGATGTACCTCCGATGCTCCTTTCCATGAGCGGACGGCTTCCTCCAGCTCCGTCAGAGGCCCATGGCCCGTGTTCTGGGTGTGGGCGTTCCCTCGCCTCTCCTGAACCTGTGCCAGCGCTTCTGCCAGGCACGACTGCGCAACCGGCTGCACTTTCTGCAACGCCTGCGACAGGAACTGAAAATGCACCTGCATGACAGTCAGGAAGCAGCGACCCAACACCTGAGAGAGAGAGAGAGAGAG
>NC_079901.1:24559720-24636375 GCF_024868665.1 Triplophysa rosa | reverse complement strand
GAGAGAGAGAGAGAGAGAGAGAGAGAGCGAGAGAGCGAGAGAGCGAGAGAGCGAGAGAGCGAGAGAGAGAGAGAGAGAGGTACTGTGTCACCGAGTGGAACTGCATCCGGGCAATTCTGTGATAATGTCAACCTTACCATGAAGAAAAAAAGTTTTTACTCTATTAACAGCACAGATATTAACATTTGGTGGTTTAAATACCCATGTGAGGTCTCTCTTTAAGTTTTTAAAGCATCTCTTTTATTTTGAGTGCATGATATCCCATATTCATGTAAGTGTCATTTTCAGGAGTGTCACATCCATAACGGTCCATATTCCTCATGAATGGACACATGAAAATTAAAATAGAGTAACTATTTGATGTTCTATAAAGAGGCATCTCACAAAAACGTGTCTTTTTTTGGTCACATCCATAATTCATGTTTATTTCCTTTTTTTTAAATAGAACACTTGTGCATAGACTGATATTTTTCTGACGTTTAAACTCTATTAACAAGGGTTTAGTAAAATATAAACAGATGGTTTAGTATATTGGTAATAAATATATTCTCTGAGTGTTTTTATGTCACATCCATAACGCTGGAATTGCCCATCTATAAATATATTTAGACTTAAATAAATTCAGACCTAATTCACAGATGTGGCCCCTAGGGGGTCCACAGTGGAACTGCAAGGAGTCCCGCTTATTACCGTTTACTCACAGGCAACTTTTTGTTAAAAATGTAAAGCATGTACAGAAATATTACAACCAATGTTCTCTTTAAGCTGCGCAAGTGCGCGGCCGCGCGGACTCATTAAGGCTCCCGCGCATTGCAATTTTAACCTGCGTGCGGACAAAAACATCCATTCAGGCAGCAGAAGCAAGCAATAGAAGAAAAGTTACATCTGCATAATAATAAAAAAAACTGTAGGGTTAGAGTCAGTGCATTCTCTGTCTCCCTTCAGTAAGTACTGCAATGTAAACTCTGACAAAACTATCGTACGTGTTTAAAATCAAATGAAACGCGCACCGTGTACTCCGTAGTTCTCTATCGAGAGCGGTCTCTCGACATTGCAGAAGCTTCCGCATATGGGAACTCCTCCCTTCTCACCTCTCCTGAAGTCTTATTGGATAACGCCAGTGAAACTGGCCAATTGTCGCGCTCGCAACCGAATGTAATTACTGGCGACCAGACAGTATAAATACAGTGCACAGCAACAATACCTCAGAATCTTCTCTTTCACGCTGCCATCGTTGATATCGTCAGAAGCTTCTTCATCTGATGGCCGCCTTCTGTTGTCTTTGCGCGGTCCCATGGACCCACAGGATATGCACAAGCATTGCATCGCCTGCCTGGGCCTAGCCCACGCTGAGGCGGCGTTCGGAGAGTCTGATTGCGCGCACTGTGCTGACCTGCCGGCGCGTGTCTTGAGGACTCGCAGGAACGTTCCTCGAGGATTATTCGGGTCGAGGCCCACTGCCGCCAAAGGGCCGCTGGTGGGCCCACTCATGCCACGTGGTGGCGGCGACGACCCGGCTCAGGGCCGCTGTCCTCTGCCTTCGCCTCGTTCCCCAGTCATTTTCACTGAGGAGAGCCTTCGTCTCCCTCCCGCCGTTGCGGATGCCATTTCCTTCGGCCTCGACGAGGAAGACAACGACTCTATGTCCATCTCGGCCTCGGTGAAGGACTGGGCGGAGTCGGAGCGGGACCGCACCGACTCGGAGAGCACCCCAGACCTCCAGGAGGAGTTTGTGAGGGTGCTGGAAAAGGCCGTTAAGGAGCTCGACCTTAGCTGGAGCGCCCCGGAGGAGCCAGCTAAAAGTAAGCTCGATTCATGGTACTTTCAAGCGGGCCGCCGCCAGGCTGCACCGAAGAGGAGTACTCCTTTTTTCCCTGATGTGCACGAGCACGTGGTTAAGTCATGGACGGCCCCTGAATCGGCGCGAGTCCACGCTGCCACACAGGCTATGTTCGCCCACGTGGACGGGGCGGAGGCCCACGGTTATACCCGCATGCCGCCAGTGGAGGAGACCCTCGCTATACATCTGTGCCCCTCCTCCTCTTCGCTGAGCGCGGGTAGCTCAAGGTAGCTCCCGTGGGCGAGTGGCGGCCGGAGCCTCACGCGCTTCACATTCCCCCACCAGTGCAATTAGCCTCGCGAGGGCAGAGCGCGTCTCCGGAATATCAGCAAGCTGTATCGCCCGAGGTAATTCGGCCGCTATACATGTTTCGGAGTGCATGGAAAGCCATTCCGGGTATCTCTCCATGGCTGCTAAATGTGATAGAACACGGGTATTCCCTTCAGTTCAGACGTGAAGGGAATACCCTTTCACCTTTCAAGGGAATACCTCTTGTGAAGTTCTCACTTCACAAGAGGGCGTTCAGAATGATTACGCTAAAACAGATCCTGACGCAAGTTCGTCCCGGGGACTGGTTTGCGTCCGTGGATCTGAAGGATGCATATTTTCGCGTTCAGATAGCCCAGAGCCGCCGGCGCTTCCTGCGGTTCACGTTCGACGGAGCGGCGTACCAGTTTGCTGTGCTGCCGTTCGGACTGGCATTGGCTCCACGCACGTTCTCGAAATGCGTGGACGCAGCGCTTTCCCCTCTCAGAGCGAGTGGTATGCGCATTCTGAACTATCTGGACGACTGGCTGCTTCTAGCCCATTCACGAGATGTGCTTGTCAGTCATACGCAGATGCTGCTTCGTCACTTGTCATCCCTGGGGCTGCGGGTGAACGTGCCGAAGAGCAAGCTTCTGCCGAGTCGGTCCATAACATATCTAGGGGTATGTTTCGACTCAGTGGAGATGCGCGCCCGCCTCTCTCAGGAGCGCTTGGAGTCCATCTCCGCCGCACAGCGCGCCTTCAGCTTGGACCGGTCCATTCCGCTGAGGGTATTTCAGAGACTTCTGGGACTGATGGCGTCAGCATCACCAGTCTGCCACCTGGGTCTTTTGCACATGCGTCCTCTGCAGCTGTGGCTAAAGACTCCGCGGAGAGCATGGTCCTCGGGTCGTGCGTGCGTGAAGATAACTCACAGATGCCTCAGCGCTTTGGAACCGTGGCGCGACTGGAGCATGTTCAGCCAGGGCGTTCCCCTGGGGCTTGTGACAATGCGTACGGTGGTAACGACGGATGCGTCTTCCTCGGGCTGGGGTGCAGTGTGCGAAGGCAGGCCAGCGTCGGGTCTGTGGTCGCCGTCTCTGAGCAGTTGGCACATAAATCGGCTGGAGCTGATGGCGGTGTTCTTAGCTCTGCAGACTTTTCGGCCTCAGCTGATGCAGCGTCATGTATTGATTCGCACTGACAACACGTCCGTGGTTTCGTACATCAATCGCCAAGGAGGGGTCCACTCCAGAGCCCTTTTCGAGCTGGCTGCGAGGCTGCTGCTGTGGGCAGACCAGCACCTGCTTTCCATCAGGGCAGCACATATCCCCGGTCATTTGAACTGCGGAGTGGATATGCTCTTGAGGGGAGGTCTTTCCCAAGGGGAATGGAGACTTCACCCGACTCAGTACGGATGATCTGGGATCGCTTCGGGAAGGAGGAGATGGATCTGTTTGCGACGAGCGAGAATGCACACTGTCCGCTGTTCTTCTCGCTGCCGCGCTCCCCCAGGTAGACGGACGCTCTGGCGACGCGCTGGCCAGACGCCCGGCTTTACGCTTTTCCTCCGGTGAAGATTCTGCCCCTTGTGCTGGGCAAGATCAGAGAGGAGAGAGCGTCGGTGATCCTCGTTGCTCCGTTTTCATCCGTGGTTCCCAGACCTGAGAGAGTTACTGGTGTCCTCTCCGTGGCGGATTCCCCTCAGGGGCGACCTGTTATCTCAGGCGAACAGCTCGATTTGGCACCCCAACCCGGATTTGTGGAGCCTCCATGCCTGGCCGCTTCAGGGGTCTTAGAACCCCTCCCTCAGAGAGTGCTTGACACTATTGCGGAGTCTCGGGCGCGTTCCACTAGACGCTTATATGCTCTGAAATGGGATGTATTTAAGAAGTGGTGTATTGAGTGCGGTATAGACCCGGTGTCATGTCCCGTGTCTGATGTGTTACGCTTTCTACAATAGAGGATGGATAATGGTGGCCTCCCGTCCACGCTGAAGGTTTATGTGGCTGCTATCGCCTCGTTTCGTTCCCCGGTTGACAGGCAATCGATCGATAGGCATGCATTGGTGGTCAGATTTTTGAGAGGAGCTCGGAGGCTGTTTCCCTCGCGATCTCCTTCAGTACCTCCGTGCGATTTGTCTCTGGTGCTGAGGGCTCTCTCTCTGCCCCCATTCGAGGTGTTGGAAGCTGTTTCTATAAGGGAGCTCTCTCTTAAAGCCGTTCTCCTTCTCGCTCTTGCTTCGGCAAAACGCATTGGGGATTTATGTGCGCTTTCTATCGGCGCGGATTTCATTCGTTTTGGGGCCGGCGACTGCAGCGTCACTCTACGGCCGAAAGCGGGTTATGTGCCTAAGTTCCTGTCTACCCCGTTCAGAGAGCAGGTTATTTCGTTGCCCGCTTTGTCTTCCAAGTCGTCTGCCTCGTGTGATGCTGATGCTCAGAGGGCTGTGTGTCCGGTTAGGGCTTTGAGGGCTTACATTGATCGTACGGCCGGGTTTCGGCTGTCTGATCAGCTCTTCGTGTGCTACGGCGGGGGGACTAAAGGTCAGGCTGTCTCTAAACAGAGGCTCTCTCACTGGGTGGTGGACGCTATCAACCTGGCGTATGAGAGTCAAGGGCAGGCCTGCCCTTTCGGCATCAGGGCTCACTCAACTAGGGCTGTTGCCTCTTCGTGGGCTTGGGCTAGAGACGTTTCTATTAAGGACATCTGTTGTGCGGCTGGCTGGTCTTCACAGAAAACCTTCGCCAGATTCTACAGGCTGGATGTATCCTCATTAGCCTCGCATGTCCTCTCGATGAGTACGGACAGCTCAATGTTACCTAGTTGCTGATCTCCTATATTGTGCAGTTGTTACAGTGTTACTGTTAACTCTGTGCTTGGTGTTACTGGACTTGCATTATATCTGCCCGGATTTCCGCGCTGACACTATTGTGGTGTCTGCCCTGTCTCAGTGCAGCCCGCTCATTTCTTTGGCTGAGATATGCAAATTTTGTAGAAGACCGTTCTTGCAGCTCATTGGTCTGTCTCAGCCAATCAGCTGCGGGCTCTTCAAGGCAACTTCGTGATTGGTTCACCTGTGTGCTTAACACTGGTGAGTGTATGCGGTCGGTTACGGCTGTCTTGCTACCCTCACGGCGGGATTGTATACAGTTCCCATATGCGGAAGCTTCCGCAATGTCAAGAGACCGCTCTCGATAGGGAACGTCTCCAGTTACTGTCGTAACCTCGGTTCCCTGAGAAGCGGGAACGAGACATTGCGCTAGCCGCCGTGTTCGTCGCGTGTCAGCCTTGGAGGCGTTCTTTTGCAGATTCTGAGGTATTGTCGCTGTGCACTGTATTTATACTGTCTGGTCGCCAGTAATTACATTCGGTTGCGAGCGCGACAATTGGCCAGTTTCACTGGCGTTATCCAATAAGACTTCAGGAGAGGTGAGAAGGGAGGAGTTCCCATATGCGGAAGCTTCCGCAATGTCTCGTTCCCGCTTCTCAGGGAACCGAGGTTACGACTGTAACCGGAGACGTTCTAATGCTTCCTATGGCTGCAACGACGATTACGTCGACTACTAAAATACGTCGACGTGCGTGAAATGCGTCGACGCGTCGTATTATTTACGTTTATCTGCTGTAATAGCAGTTTCTTTTCCCGGGCATGTGTAAGTTAATCAGCAGAACAAGAGAAAGTATAATACACCCGACAAACAGCGATCGAGAGCCTCGGACGCAGTAGTGAATGGACGGAGGAATTCCCCCTAACGTTAAGTTACCCCCGGAATGCGATCATCACAGCATGGACACGCAATCACAAATGGACGGAGAGGGGCACGTAGATGTAGACTTTCATAATAAATGACTTTATTTTAAAAATACGCTTTACATTAATGATTTACATTAACGCTATTGTACTAGTGTAGGTTAGTGTATGTGAACCTTTGCAGATTGAAGCTTCAAAAGGGACTGACTATCATGAAACCACCAATGCACTTTTTATGTCATTCGATAGCTTTATGCGAGGAATAAACCAATATAGCATAATTAAGAAACTCTAGCAAAATACATTTTGTGAGTTACTCGCTGAGTGTAACGTTAGCTTAGCTTATTAGAAGCACTGGCAGCGGTCTGAATATTTTGCGTCTTCATACGAAAAAACTCTTTTAAAACCTCTGATTTAACTGTATACTGTCGGATTGATGCAACGCACTATGTGTTAAACATGTAACATATCATCTCTTCTCGTTGTGTTCTAACTATTATTTACTTTGGGGAGCAAAATGATCCCCGAGACTTCAGAAGAAGTAGGTGCTTTAAGCACATCATTGTGCGTCCGGGATGCGCATAACTGTAAATAACGAAGCGAATGCATTAAGCGCATCATTCTGAGTTCAGGGTGCGTGGGCTCGCTTTAACGCCACTCTGCATTAGAGTCTTTTATACGGTGATAGTTGTGTACAATAAACAGAGACAGATAGTAGTATTTTACTCTTACTAAATTATATTATGAGACTGAAAATAGAGTCGGATATTACTTGGAGGAAAAAAATACAGAGCATATATCATGCTCTAGTATTTCATAAACACATTTTTTTATGTTTTTACATTTACATTTAGTCATTTAGCAGACGCTTTTATCCAAAGCGACTTACAGATGAGGGAAACAATGGAAGCAATTGGAACAACATAAGGACAACAAAAAGCATAAGTGCAATAAAAAACTGGTTTCATATAGCCTACCACAGTACAAAGCTAAGTTTCTTTTTTATTTTTTACCTTTAATACAGTACATAAAAAATCAGTCTTTTTTACTTTTAAAATTAAAACTACTTAATTAAAAGAAGATGGTGATTTTAATGTAAACATGGATTAAAATGTTAAAACAACAATATTTATTTATAAGATGTAGTGGAGTAAAAAGTACGATTTGCTTTATAATGTAAGAAAAAACTATAATTTATTGTTTATTTGCAAAGTTTGCCAAAGGATTAATAAAGTAATCCAAAAAATCTTTATTGGATTAATAAAAAATAATCGTTAGATTAGTCGACTAATCGAAAAAATGATCGTTAGTCGACAATTAAAATAATCGTTAGTTGCAGCCCTAATGCTTCCTAAATAGGGAGTATTTACTGACTAATGTGTTACTCATGTGGACGAGAGAGTGTAGAGCACTAAAATAAACACACTTCATCATTTCATACAGCCTTTCCACAGCCCATCAGAGAATGTCAGAATGTATTTCAGCCCCCACCCACAGCAGAAAGAGCTTACTTTACAGGTATCAGCTGAAAATATCCACACGCCCAGCTGTAAAGATAGAAATATGTCGCCTTGTGCAACAGCAGACATGGAAAACAAGTCTCAGTTCCTAAGCTCTGACAAAGAAACCCCTCAAAACTTTCTTCTCAAGAAAATGCTTTTTTAAATCTACAGCATTTTGTTTTCCTGGAACAAAGTTCTTTTTTTCTGAAGATTGTGTTGAAAAAACCTCAGAAATCCCATAAGTTAAATTTCACAGGGTAAGATGTTTTACTTTCCAAAGATCTGTAGTTTTTTACTTCCGTTATTAAATCCTAATTTAGTTCTGCAAGCATTGTTCACCTTCTCTTTAACCTGAGACATGAATGCATGCAGAACGCACGTAGAGCTCAGGACTGCACACCAGAATTAGACAAGAATGCTGGTCACCCGTCACCGATCCCCCAGCGTCAGTGTTTAAACGTAACGCAAACAAACCAGATCACATGACGCGTGTAAATCTGACTGAGGGTCAGTATTCTTAC
This sequence comes from Triplophysa rosa, assembly GCF_024868665.1. Taxonomy (NCBI): domain Eukaryota; kingdom Metazoa; phylum Chordata; class Actinopteri; order Cypriniformes; family Nemacheilidae; genus Triplophysa; species Triplophysa rosa. Next base: position 24,628,512 of record NC_079901.1, on the reverse strand, counting down.
TAAGGCACCGGGGCACACAGACACCCGAAAAGAGATCAGCTCCGATCCACAGCGGGTGTGTTTGTGAAGCAGCGATTCATTGAGACAGTCGTGGTGTAAGGTAACACCCGGGGCCGGGAACACCCGCCTGTCGCCCTGCCAGCGGAAACAAGAGAACCAACGTTCCCGTTTACACACACACACACCGGGCAGATTCCCGCGGGACAGGAACGGCTACTTTCAAACAAAACCGCTCATTAGCAAACATAAGAGAGAGAGAGAGAGAGAGAGAGAGAATAGACACCAGCTGCCGTCTGTACGCTCTGCGCTGTGTTTACAAGTGATCGTGAACGCTTGAGAAATATTTCCTCTGCTTTAGGGCATCAGGAGCTCAGTGGGCGGCTGTCGAATAAACACAGACATTTCCACGGCATGCCTGACATTAACCAAGACAATACTTTCTGTAAATGCAGGAAGAGACGACTTTAAAAATGACGATTCAAAACTTTCCAGAGCCGCCTGACCCATTTCCAAGTCCGGCGTGTGATTTCTGGGTGAGCGTTCAGGACACATTTGCCTCTGCAAATATTATAAAAACATTTTCGATGCTTGAAAACATTCCACGGCAAACACTTTAGAGGGAAAGTTTTTTGAATTAGCAGAATATTCTGTTTCATACGGCTCAACTCTGACGTTTTGTGTTTAGCGTGGTGGTGTTTAGGCGGCCGCAGCGTGCCCGTTTAAAGACCTGCGGTGTAAAGCTTTCCTGCTCTGGCTACGACCACATCCACCAGGGCACAAACCCTCGCTCATAAAGGCATCATTTCAGCTCCCAAAATGCTGCTAGCGCCGAGCCGTGCGGCTCAAATCAAACAGCCCACCGCAAAATATGTTCTCTTGGAGAGACAGCGTCTGGTTTCCCAAAATACCCCTGACCGGAGGAATTCCTCTATAAAGGTTCTAGAGAGGCCCTCTCTTGTCTCTCATTCACAGGCTTTATAACAAATGACCCCGTCACAGCCCTGACTTGAACTTTCTCTGACCTCTCTGAGATTTAAAAGCATCACATCGATAAGTATGCATAGATTGCAGATGCATCCGCCATCTTGGAACAGTCATCTGGGAATCAGTATCTAAAGGTCAATAACTGACTCACCTCAACATCCTGCAGGCTGAAGTCGGTTTGGTCTTTGAAGTTAGCTGCGCCCGCGCTGAGCTCCATCAGCATCTTGCCGATCTCCGGCTTTATTGCGGTGGTGAGTCGGCCGGTCATTTCCATGACATGTTCCTGCACGTCTTTCAGTTGCATAGCTGCTTTGGAATATCGGGAGTCCCGGAACACGCTGCCGAAGAGCTCCGTCAGGAACGCGCTGGCGCGGCAGAAGGCGTTCAGCGCGTCCAGGTATTTGGAGATGCCCTGCTGGATGTCCGCGATCGCCGTGGTAGTGCCCGGGGCTGGCCCGTGGCAGCCGGAAGGGGCGGAGCCTATGGTCGCCATGGGAGACGGGGTGGAGCAGGAAGTCCCCAAGGGGGCACTGAGGGTCCGGCTGAGCTCGGGCAACGGGTACGGCTGCTGGTGTTGCTGCACTTTGTGCTTGGACCCGCCAATCAAAAAGCGCAGCTTGTAGTCCATTTTACTTTCTTGTGCGCTGCAACAATACATAAGTGTTCGACGTGGCCCGGTGGTGCGTGTCCTCGCCAAGTCCTGCTTTACCTGCACGCGGGTTTTCAATGCCCCCTAACCTGGGCCTGCTGGGTAAACGGACAGCTTAAAGTTTCCATCAGAGACGAGGTGGCGTCTGGAGAGGTCTGAAGAATTCTGAAGAATTCAACCCTGGATGCAGCTTACATCAAAAACAACAAAATATCCCAACGAAACGCTACTGTCGGTGTGCAGTTTTCCCTTAGAAGCGCTTCACGTGTGCATCACAAGGAAAAAAAGACGACCGCCCTGCGTGTCCTCTTCAATCCGAAGTGCATCGTCAATCCTTCAATTGGAAGCAAAAACCTTCTGAATTCTAGCGTTCTGTAGACCTCTAATAAAAATAGAAAACTCTAAACATTTTCAGGGGAGGAAAACGTTCCTTGGCACGTTCCGTTTGTGCTCGGCTCTGACGGATCCGGTCGGTCAGAGGGTTCTGGAGCAGCTGAGAGACGGAGAGAGATGGCCGGGCTCTCTCTCTTTCTTGATCTATTTGCAGTATCTGAGGTAGTTAATACTCACAACGGAAACAAATGTGCTTCCAGATAGGGCTCTCTCAGCAAACGCAGACTGAAGTAACAAAAGCACAAACTATCTGTAAGGCCTCTCGGTCATTTCCTGCGAGAAAGACAGACAAAGAGAAAACAGTCAGTGACATATCACACAGAGGGTGTGCCTTCGCATTTGTTTTCAAGCGTCGCCTGGAGATTTCACTTTTTTAAACACTGTACTGATTACAGCCGGAGGGTTTCTGCCTGTGATGATGATTGGTTCAATGGCCTTTAAATATATACATATTTAATACATTCAAATCTGCTATGAGTTAAACACTGTAACAAATCATTTGAAAAAAAATGTAAACGTTGATATTAATTTAACTAAGACGACAGAGATCAAGATATTTAAATCATGTTTATTTGAAAACTGATGGATCGTAAGGTCCATCAGATCGTCAGTGAAGTGATTTTTTCCTGTAGCTCAGTGGTTAGAGCGTGGTGCTAGCATCGCTAAGGTCGTGGGTTGGATCCCAGGGATTGCACATACTTGGTAACAAATGTATAGTAAAAGGCAATGTAAGTGCTTTGGATAAAAGCGTAGAAGACAGACAGGTAGTTTTTGACAGACGTGATAACATCCGTAACAGCGAACAATGTTTGATAAAATGTGCGATTTTATTTTACAGAATGAAGTTTATTTTGTGTATCAAATAAACAACATGTAATTCAAAGACTGACACGTTTGGCTTGTCAAATTGAATTTTCTACCAGAACATTTTGATGAACAAAATCGCACTTTTGATGCTCGTCTTAGAAAAAAAACACTAAATGGTGTTTTATTTCAAATAAGCTAAACAACCGATCACAACCTTACAGGCCGCTACAGGACCTGAGAGAAAACTGCTGGAAGAGCAGAACAGGACCGGGCTTTTGTCACTTTATTGGTGTAAAGTTTTAGTAATTAGTTAGTTTAGACGTGTTGGGGTGGACTGTCATTATGCATGTCATATTTACACAGTCACGCATCGTCATTTCAGTGATTTTAAGCTTCAGGTGACCGGAGGAGCAGAACGCATTAGCTCTCCATCTGAACAATGACGTCTCTATGTTTCACACAACAGACTGAAGTCTCATTGTATTGAGATTTAATCGGCAATAACGCACTTACAATGCAAGTCAAATCAGACAAAACAATAAATGTGAAACCTTTCAAAATAAAGCCACAAGACAATACAGTAAGAAGAGCATTGTGTGTGTTTGTGTCACTGCGTTTCATTGAACCGGCGCGTGCTTAACATTCCTGAAATCTCTTCTGTTCCACTGACCTCAAAATCTCACATCCCTTGACAAACAACAAACAGCAATCGAGGAAAACAAGCATGAAGAAGTGCAGATTCAAACGCAACCAGCGTAGCCCCGTTGGAGCGTCTGGTGTCTTTCAGAAGGATCTGAGCAGATGCGTGTCGCCTGTAAAGCTCACTGAATGACAACACACGCGTGAACAGATATCCTGTCTGTAAACCCCGGGATTACACACACACTTCACCTCCTTCAAAACACACAGCGGGGAGGTTGTGTGAGGAACAGAAAAGTTCAAAGAAGATGAAAAGAAAGTGTTGTGATGATGGATCACCTCTGCTCTATATAAAGCTCACCTTCATATCGTGTTGACAAAAGTGTCAGACAAGAGCTAAAAATATTGAGCATCTCATTCTAACAAGGTACAAATATGTCTCATTTTGTGTGAAAGAAATCGGATTAGTCATAGAGATAAACAGATATTTAAGGACTACAGTGCTTTGCTACATTAAATCATAAGAACAGCTGAAGATCAACATCTATCATCCACTACTGATCGATCGGCACAAGTGTTTTCCTGCGATAACACAACTGTCCATCTCACCACACAACACAACACAGCTGCTGTCTGATCGCAGGACACGTCCTTCACATCTGTTACTAAAGCGCTTCAGGAATGTTCCTCTCCGCACACAGAGGTGGATCATTATCAGAAGGACATGAAGATTCTGAACAACGCTGCTGACGGCGATCAGCATCCAGATCATACCAGACATGCAAAAAAGATGCGAGATCCACCTGGTTCAGAGACAAACAAGAAGCACACGTCCAGCTGAATTCCACAAATGTTTGCCAGACAGGTTTCGGTCTGTTGTCCGATCACAGCAAACACAAACTTTACATTTAATCAGTGGAAATCTCTGGTTCACAAACCTACACAATATAACACACGTCACGTTAAAATTGACGGCATCTGACAGAAGATCTGTCTGTGGTTATTGTCATTTCAGATAAACGATGAAATATTTCCTTATATAATCCTGTTGATCTTTAAGCGGAAAACTCAAGAGTGTCTGAGGAACTGTGGGATTATTTTTGGAGATCCCATTCGCAGACGGACAACAGGCGAACACAAGTGTTACATGCGGCGCAGACATCAACACATGTGCTCTGTGCAGCTGTCAGAAGCGCTCATCTCAGCACATACTGCTTATAAATCACATCATTTGACTTCAATTCATTAAGCAACAATAGCAAAAAAACAACGGAAACTGGATCTTCCAGCCACAACAACACTGAACTGACATTACCAGACGAACCCTTCCTGCTCCTTTACACCGTTTGCCAGACAGACGAGACGTGTGGTTCAACAGTCGGAATCTCTGCTGAGCGTCCCGGTCGCACAGGGCCCGGTAACAGAGTATGACCCCCTGAAGTCAGACTCCATTTCAGCTGCACGCCAAAAGAGAACACATCTCCAGTTTCACAGGCACGTGGTGCATTGTGGGAGCTACTGCTACTAGGCCTGCACGATTAATCGTATTTTAACCGTTATAACGATTTATGCTTGCCACAATTAATTGAGCATAATCGTTGTGATATCAATGTTTTAAAAGCACCAAACTCCCGATAAGGTCTGAAAATCATTGCAAAGCTTGTATCTTTTAAACTGCCACTTTTTTTCACTACATTTCTACTATTTTTCTACTTTTTTGCAAAACCCACAGACAAACATGAAGGGTGACCAATAGTACTGATTTATAAAAAGAAAACAAGAAATATAAAAATGGAGTTGCATTTCTGTGTTTAGATGATTGATTGCGTGCTCTGAAATACGGTGTTGAAGAAGTTCAACGGCAGCAGATCATAACATATTCATTGGCTGTCAAGTTATAAATAAACATGCTGAAGTGAAATTAAACACAAAAGTTCTTTTATTAGTCATTGTGAGCGAAATCATTTTGATTATCATTTTACCCATAATGCACTGCCGTGTGACGTGGATGAGACCTCTACTGGGTGTCTGTGTAGGAATTGTGATCATTTTGTTGGTTCGTGTGGCTGTGATGGTTTCTAAACGCCGTGTTCAGGATTTAGAATGACTGCTGTGTTTAAAAGTATGCTTTATTATGAACAACCCAAATATTTCAGTGCTCTCCAGGTTACCCAATTTTTCCTAAAAAACACATTTCACATTCCGTAATACCCAAAAGAAGCGGATCAGATGTTTTTATGGAAAACAGAGTTTTATGGCGTTCTGCTCATATTAATGTCCAGTGAGTCATTCTGTCCACAAACTAATGAAGCGATTCACATCAGCACTGCCAAAAACGCAATACAGCGCTGACAGCCTCGTTGAAAAAAGACCTTGTAGAGACCATGACATTGTTGCTAGATTTTATGGTTTTAAATAGAAAACAATACTTTGTTGCATGACGTCTCCTGTTACGATTTAAGCAGCACGCACAAACATTAATGAAGACTTTAAGTACTTGGGATTTTCCTCGAGAAATGTGACACGAGGTAAAGTAGTCAAAGAACGAGTTTAGACCAGTTAGAAACCAAACAACAAGAAACTATCCGTGATCCCCCCAAACACACACAAATCCATCACCTCTTCAAACACGACGGCAAACCAAACACCTGAACAAGGGCTTCTCAAACTTCGAGGATGTTTTTCAACTCGCAAGTTCTAGGATGTTGTAGACATAATTACTGCAAATGAATAATAACTCAAGCACACTCTTGGCCACTCACTTCTAAGTCTTTCATTTGTCACCCATATAAGGTGCCTAAGTAGTGAGCCTGTGTGCTGTTGGAGATGTGTGTCGTTCTTTTTTAAAACCTGACTATAGATAAAGATCCAGCAGAGATCTGATTTAAACCAACATGTTTAAGGAAATATTTTCCTCTGATGGCCTTTGGTTGACTTCGGAAACACAAAGATTAAACAGACAAAAGGTTCATTCATTTATCCTGCCGTGGATAAACTGATAACAGTGAGAGAAGTCATTTGTTTTGAACATCTTTGTTGTGAAAACCTTTGGTTTTAGCGGATGAAAAAAGCGAGGAAAGCCATGCTGGAGGACGTGTCTCGTGACGGCATGAAACCGAATCTCTGTGAAACCAAAAGTCTTTCCTGTACCACCTGTTTGTGTGATGACATCACTGTCGCCTGAACTGTTTTCTACAGATACATATGGGACTGTGAATGCGTGAAACCTCAGAAACAGATAAAAACGTAAATAACTGCATGACTGTTATCTGCAGATCTGAAAGAACTCTGGGGTTAAATAAAGTTCACTTCATTACAACCGATAAATATTCTACTTCAGTTTGCAAGGAAAACAAAGAACACATGCGGTTTAGACTTCAAATGTGTAAAACTGTAAAAGCAACAGCAATGAGTTAAATTATTCGCACTGTTCTTCTGTAATAATAAACAAAACCCAGCAGATTTAACTAGGGCTGTCAAACGATTAATCACGATTAATCGCATCCAGAATAAAAGTTTGTGTTAACATAATATATGTATGTGTACTATGCATATTAATTTTGTATTTATAAACACATACTGGTATATATTTAAGAAAAATATAAAAATAAATTAATGTTTTAATATAATTTAAGTTATAAATAAATATTATACATGCAGATATTTCCTAAATATACAGGGCTCCAGACTGCGGCCAAATGGTCGCATTTTGCGACCAGTTTTTGAGACAGCGCAAGCAATTTTTAAAAGTACTCGCGCATGTGCAACCTGCCAATATGGATTTTTTTCTAGTTGTTATATCTCATGTGAAAAGTCGAGTAGAGCGGCACGCGTGTTACTGCTCCAACACAACCACCGGAGCTGATCGCGGCCACTCTAGTAAATGCGTTGGTCACAGCAGCTCAGCTCATCAAGTTTACATACACAACGTGAGTGCATTACTACGATTCGTTTGCTGTGACGGATTTTATGAGCCTGAGGAAGAACAATTTGATATTTGAAACGTTTAAAACGAAACTAACCGCAGAGGAGTTCAGAATAAGCCATTTATCTGTTGATTACTAGACACTGCGCTGAATCATTTCCAATGCTCTTGTTAAATTTATGTTAAGTTATCTTTACATTGTGTTGTGAATATGACGAAAAGTGTCCTTAATACACAATGATTTCATCATTAGAACGTTTTGCTTTAACACTAAAAACAATAAAATAAATACATTTTCATACAAAATGACATGCACATTTTCTGTTGGTTCAAATGAATTCAGAGTACTATTTTGCCTCTTTTTAAATGATGAGCAAAACCAAACCACTGTCACCTGCAGTTAAATGCATAGACAGGTAGTATTTGAAAACTATTTTACCACATTTACATTTCTGTACAAATGTGAAAGCATTTAAAACTGTTCCACACAAAAGTCAAGCAGCCACACTTTTACCTCCGGAAAAATTGACTCATGATATGCACCTTAGATCCCATGTTTTCTGGCGCATTTGGTCTCCTTTATGGGACTGTCTTGAAGATGCTGAATGACTGTCTTTGCTAAGTGACAGTCCAATGCTTGAGGTTTATAATATGGTATTTATTGACCACATATGCCTTATTTTGTATTTGTGTTATTTTTATTTTCCATTTTTGTTGATATTTCATGTGCATATATCTGACCATGTATGTATGATTGTGAGCAAATATTTGGGTGTTCTTTCTGATGTGTGATACCAGTACCACTGTCGTTATTGTGTTACTGTATTGTTAAATAAATGCAACAAAAAAAAAACCTGTTCCACACAATTCTGCAGATTTTTTTCAAAATTTTAGCACATCTGCAGATTCTGTATGACCGCTGAGTAATGTCATATCCCTCTAAAATGAAATTAAAACTGCACATCATAATTTCTGTGAGTTAAGTCTATTTATTATAAAGTATTTGTCAGTAATACAGCTATTTTGGGGAAAATTTTAAATAATTGCAGGCTGTAGTTCTTCAACCAGGGGCTACAGTGCTCCTAGTAAAAAATGTAATGCTGCCTGGAGCACTGATATATACATGTCTGTGTATGTGTAATACAAAATAAATATGCATAGTGCACAGACATATATTTATTCTGGATGTGGTTAATCGTGATTAAACGTGAACAGCCTTAAATTTAACTTGTATTTAACCCAGACAATTTATTGAAAATCAGCATAAATCAAGACTTGCAGTGTTTTCTTTTGAAATGCACATTCATAGCATAAGTGTAAATTATTCATCAGTATGTTACGCAAGTTTACACATTACTTCACCAAAACGTAACATCTTGCAACTTGATGTTTGACATCACCAATCCATCTTCCTCTTAATCCTTCCTTATAACGACAAATTAAATCCTAATGAAGAAAGTCCTGCGCTGAACTTTTCTATTAAACATTCTGTCCCAACCAGAAATATTTACCTTGCTGCAACTTTCACATTGATTTAGGCAATGCACTGGCACAAAGACTGAGCTTTCAGTGTGTTAAAGTTTTAAACTATCCAAAACATTTCGCCGACAAAGCAACCTTATGTGGTGGTCACGCAAAACGTAAAGAGTTTGAACCTCGATTACGTTCTATACAATGTCACAATATGTCCTAAAAATATCAGGTACTTTCATATTTTTGCAGCTACCAAAATTCAACGATTGAAAATCCGTGAACCAAAATAAGAGTGAGCGTTCCGTAACACACTCGCGTAGACGCGCACACACCCTTCCCCCATGAAACGATTCCATTGTGACTCTAAACTGCAATAGCAGTCGCAACAGAATGCAGCATATTCAGAACAACACTGGAATGCTTTGTAAGGGGGATATCTCTTTCAGCCCGCTGGCCCACTACACACACACGCACAGAGACCTCGGACCCTCGCTATATCCAAACTTAAAGAAACGTCCCTCTCCAGTGAGCGAGAATGCAAAGAAAACACAATTCTACATTCTCAGACTCTTACAAGACCGTTGCTCAAACTCATAGTGGATTATTCTGACGATGAGGCTTTTTCACTCCAGAGAACTGAAACTTTATTGAAACAGCGTGTTTGGCAGCACACGGCTGACCTGAGCATTATTTCCATAGCAACAGTATTAGCCAACAGCACAGCTCGTATTCCAAACACCGTCGAACACAGCAACAGACGTGACTGCGTTACATGGGACACAGAATCACCGTACACGGTTAACACGCGCTGAACGGGATCAAACTACACTGCAAATAAATACATTTACAGACAATACAGGGATTCAGATTACAGGTTCGATACCTGAAATAACTTTCCATTCAGAGTCAGATGACAGACAAAACAAACAAAGTCAAGTACATTTTGTTTTTGGTCTAGCGAAAACAGAAAAAGCTCGAATCCACGACACTCTCAGAGCTCAACAATTCTGTCATCGTTTATTTCTCCTTATGTGGTTGTAAACCTGTATGTGACTCTGTGGAACACGAGAGAAGATATTTTGAGACATGTCTCTGTGGTTTTGTGTTCATACAATGGAAGTCAATGCTGTTGCTCTTCAAAATGTCTTCTTTTGTGTTCTGAAGAGGAAACTCATACAGGAATGAGGTTTGAAATGACAAGGGCAAGTAAATGATTCCTTTAATATTTAATGCAAATATTGAAAATAAAATGTTTCAGATGTGTAATCTCTTTTATTCACACAGCTCTCTCTCTCTCTCTCTCTCTCTCTCTCTCTCTCTCTCGTATCCATTGAGTGAGTCACAGTTCTTTTCATTCCCCAACAGAGCGACCCAAACAGGAAATACATTCCACATGAACTCAGCCCGTCTCATTCTCCACACGGCCTACAAGAGCTCAGAGGGCCGGCCGTATGTTCAAAAGAGGCTTTAACCAAAAGCCGCTTGAGTTATTACAACAGCACTTCTACTGAAACAAAACACAACACGGATTGAGAGAATAATCACAGACTGCACGGTGTGAAAACTAACAAATATAAACACCACTTCACACCAATAACTATAATGACAACTAGATCAGCTCCCACAACAACAAACAAAACCGTTTTGTTTAATCTGACCTCGCATGTTGTACAGGTAAATATTTTAAATTACTTTTTATATTAAAAAGAAGATGGACAAAATCAGAAGAACTATTTTACCATATCGTCAATGGTATAGTTTCCTTAAATTAACAACTTTCTTTATACTTATAGTGGTCAATATCATAGTTATAAATGGTCCTTGACACTGCTAATGCTTTAAATTGTAAAAAAAATATATTTTTAGTTAACAAACTATTTGCATCTATCAAAACACTACAAAGTGAGTCACAGGTCAGATCTGCGGTGTCATGGACGACTGAAATCAAAACATCAAACTATATAAAAAGAACTTCTGCTGTACAGTACATGAAAACAGAACAGAACACAGAAATACAATTTACTTAAATACACCTGCTAAATATAACTATAAATATAATTTATCAAATTTACATTACATTTAGGCACATGGCAGACACTTTTATCCAAAGCGACCTACATCGCATATACTATACATTTGTTTCCAAGTATGTGTGATCCCTGAGATCGAACCCTTGACCTTGGTGTTGCTAGGGCCATGCTCTTACCACTGAGCTACAGGAATTCAGGAATTTACCATCACACTGCAAAGAGTAATTCAGGACACTCACACAGAGTCACAGCAATTTAACGTTAGTTATAAATAATGACAACTATAGAGCTAATGTGTCCACAGAACCTTTAGAAGAAATCTGGACACTACAGACACCCGTGTGAGATCCGAACCTAATAAATCTTCAAACTCTCTCACGTGCATTCTCTCTCCTACACACACACACACACAAACTGTCAAAATTCAAATCATTTAACCAAACAAGCTTGTAATTTTCTGCACTCTATCCAGCAAATACACATTCGCTCTCAAAACTGACAGTTACCCTGTTTAAGTTCCTCCAAGACGATGTCTGATATCTAATCATGGGATGATCGTGACATGTATTGATCAGATCTGCAGGATCTGCTCCAGTTCAACCCAAATCCACCAAACCACAGACGCATCCCGGTGTAGCCCTTTAACACCCTAAAAAACACACTTCAACGATCTGATGTATAGGAATCTATCCAAATCTAGACCCTCGGTGAAAATCGCTGACCCGCCCCACTGCAGCCCTTTAACGCACTCATCACACCCGCTTGGGCGTGTGTGACACCCGTCGGGTATTTAAGGCTTCGGAGGGGCGGTTCAGCGCCTTTTCAGGGCGTTGAAGGGTCCTGGTGTCATTTAGGGGACCCCGGGGGCAGTTAATCACGCATTAATGAGAGTGATTAAGATCAGACTGTCCGACTGCAGCAGATCAGATGAGGTTTAACGGGTCAACGCTGATACCGATTCACCAAAACAACCCACACACAACCTAACATCGTTCACTTTGCGCACTGACCCGCTGTCATCTGACTCGTTTCAAACACTGAATGCGTGTTTTCAAACGCGTTTAGAGGAAATTATCGGTATATATGTAGCTAATATCAGTTAGCCGTTAGCAGCCCGCGCTGACACGGATCTTAAAACAACGCGAGCACGTCACGTCAGAACTCAACCGTTCACGGGCGCATCACGGCGGCTGGGATAAACGGAAAGGAATCGTACCTGCAGTGGCTCCGGTAAAGGCGTTCATCGGTGCGGAAAAACAGCCGATCGGCGGTAGGATCACGGCATCGCTTACCAGCTGTTTGTCCCCACCCTCCTGTCTGTGGTGAGCGGAAGTGACGCAGCGCCGCTTCCGAGCGAGGGCGTACGCAGAGCGTGAGCGTGCACACGCCAGGCGAGCGATTGGACGGTCCGTGTATCTTTTGGTCATTTGTTTTTCAGTTTGAACTTGAACAAACGGGAGTGAGAAAACGGCGCCATTTTCGTTTTTCGTTCATCAAAAAAAAACGAGAATTCGGCTTGATTTTTCGTTTTCAACTTCACGTTTAAAAAACGAATAAACAACTTGAAAACTAGTTTTTCACATGTGGGCGGTATGAAACGCCCCCTTCCGCTGATTGGCAAATCAAAGGTCAGTAAGCGACGTCTTCGGTTGTCCCTCGGTTCCGAATAAATAGTCCTCCGCTGCTGTACAGAAAGTGTGTTTCATTGCTCTCATTAAACAATCGTCCACAAACCGTACAGGGCAGATTATAGACTGGACTTTCTTCTGTGCAACCTAGCGCATTTCATATAAATCTTTATATCACAAATATTAATGTAGTTCGCATCCGCATCTTTCTAGCTCTCCAGGGTTAAATCTGCGTGGCAAAGCTGCGCGAGACACTGGACCGCACGAAGCGGATTCAAATACTTATTTAATTTCATTCAAAATTCGCTGTTGTGGTTGTCGGGTTAACACATTTTTTCCACAAGTTTGCTTCTGCGTACATTCCATCAAGTGAACCGAGACGAATTCAGAGTTTTGCTGCGTGACAAAGCTGCGCGAGACACTGGACAGTACGCAGAGGATGCATACAGTGCAGTGATGTAATCAAAGTGACCTATTTGTCCGATATGTTGATCAAGGTTCAGTCACTGTTTAGATTCCACAGAAAAAATCATTCAGTGTATGCTAAAGATTCTAGTATTTTATAAAACGTTTTTACTGTGATATTTACGACTGGCACGTGCGAACGATGACAATGAGAGAAATGCTGACAAAAATACAAATTAATTAAGCTATCACTGGGTAATTATTATTATTATTATTTAGACGTACGCTTTTTTAACAAATGCAGAACAACAAGCTTTAATGTGCAATTAGAACGAAAGTTTTTTCCTTTATGAAAAAAGGATAGGCCTACATCTAGCCATCTTAAGCTAAATATAAATGATCAAACAAAAATAAATGCAAATTGTTTAGACTGTTTGGTGCAAACATACGGAGCCTCACAAATTACAACGGAACACAGCGAATTTTGAATGAAATAAAATAAGTATGTGAATCCGCTTCGTGCGGTCCAGTGTCTCGCGCAGCTTTGCCACGCAGATTTAACCCTGGAGAGCTAGAAAGATGCGGATGCGAACTACATTAATATTTGTGATGTAAAGATTTATATGAAATGCTTTGGGTTGCACGAGGAAAGTCCAGTCTATAATCTGCCCTGTACGGTTTGTGGACGGTTGTTTAATGAGAGCAATGAAACATACTTTAAGAATCCCCACTGTACAGCAGCGGAGGACTATTTATTCTGTTCATCCACGGAACCGAAGGACAACCGAAGACGTCGCTCCCTCGCTTGCTGATCTTTGGTTGGCCAATCGATGGAAGGGGGCGTTTCATACCGCCCACGCGTGGAAATCGATTTTTCAATCTGTGTATTCGTTTTTTTTAACCCTGAAGTTATTAAGAATTCTCGTTATTCCGTTTTCTGGATGAACGAAAAACGAAGATGGCGCCGTTTTCTCACTCCCGTTTGTTCAATTTCAAACTGAAAAACAAATGACCAAAAGATACACGGACCGTACCTCAGTTTGATTTTCGATGTTTTAATTATATGTTTATTTAAAAATAAAGCTTATTTGTTTATTTAAGTTTATATTTTCGTTCAGTGTTGAATTACACTTAATTACACTATTTTCTTACATCGGTGTACCATAGTTTTCATAGTCACATCAGTTATTGTTACATGTTCAAATAGCACGTCGTGTTCAATTTTTTTATTTATTCATTCAAAGGTTTTATTATTACATTTTGTTATATTTAATATTAAACGTATTTATTATAACTTCTTATGTGTTGTTATTTTAGTAAATGAAATTCTGTGCATGAAAAACCTTAAAAATAGGCCTAATAAAAAGAATAAGGATTATATACTGTATATATATATATATATTAATTACAGTCTATCCGACTCTGGAAACAGGCCTAAAATCATTAATTAATGAAAATAAATATTTTTAGAATTGTTCGAGAAGTTTTAAATGTTTGGAGACTTCTGACCTGAGCATGTCACAATATTGCATGTATATCCACAGATGATGAATAAAGAGTTTCAGTGATGAATGTGTTGGACTGCTGTGTCCTCTAGTGTTCAGCATTTAACACAGACACACAAACACGTGACACATCCACCACCGATCTATTTATATCAGTCACCAGAAACAAACGCAAGCTTTCACATGCAAAACACATCAATAAAAATATTCTATTCTATTCTGAATATTTGCATTTAATGCAACAATTAGTACAGTATACATAAATTGTATATAATGCAGTAGGCTATACAGTATATACAGTTACAATATGCAGTAAGGACTGTAAGAGGGGGGATCATTTGCTCTTCTTGAACGTCTCTCTCTCTCTCTCTCTCTCTCTCTCTCTCTCTCTCTCTCTCTCTCACTCTCTCTCNCTCTCTCTCTCTCTCTCTCTCTCTCTCTCTCTCTCTCTCTCTCTCTCTGTCTGTCTGACATTTGGGTTCAGTTCAGCCTGAAGGTTCGGACACGAGCAGACGCGATGGGACTCACGAGCGACCCGAACTTCCAGAATCTGGAGAAATGTTTCAAATCAAACGCTGCGAATCTGAACATGAGGAAGATGTTTGAGGCGGATAAAGACAGGTTCAAGAAGTTCAGGTATTTACTGTCTTCTGCGTGAAGTTGAATAATAATGACACTTTCATTTCATAAAATGTCAACATAATATGTTCTTCACAGATGTATACAGGCGGGGTCGACCGTATTACTCTCCTGTCAATCATTATCAGACCTGCCCGTTTATTTAATCCAATGCTCTAAAACTTTAATCATTTACAGAAATGGCTTTAAAATGTATTGTCATTGAAATTGTCCACTGCAATTGCTGATCAAAGTGTTTTTGGAATGGGTTTTATGGTCCATGTTTGGATTTCTATGGATTCACAGTGAAGTTTTGATATTATCATGGCATGTTCACTGTCAAAGAAAGAAACATTTGCAACTTTTAATACATCTCACCATTCTAAAATGTCCATCTGTATCTTAATCATCTAACACCAGTCCTGTCAGACTTCCATAACAAGGAAATTCTTTTTGTCATTTGTTTTAACAGCTTAACTTTGAAAACAGATGAAGGAGAAATTCTGATGGATTACTCCAAGAACCTCATAAATGAAGAAGTTATGAAGATGCTTGTGGATCTGGTAAAGTTTTCAACAGATGAATGTTTAGTACAGTAAAGTAATGATATCAGATACCATATGCACATATTTACCAAAGAATGCTTATGTTATTATGGCATGTCCAAAAACCACTTGTTTTTAGTATGGCGCTTTACATTTTCAACAACAGTCATGATTTTGTTTGACAGGCAAATTCTCGTGGTGTGCCGGCTGCCAGAGACAAGATGTTTTCAGGAGAAAAGATCAATTTCACTGAGGTCTGAGAGAAATCTGTGTCTTTAATAGCCAAGCTCTGTTTGGACACACTAAACGCAAATGTTGATTTTAAGGACATTTTGACCAAATAGCATATATTGTGAATGATGTCTTCGTTATTTGTCTAGAGTGAAATCTACTTGTATAAGTAAAGATGATATATCATAAACACACAGTCTGGTGGTTTAGTTTGATGGTGGCTGTGATGTTTTAGGGTCGTGCTGTTCTTCACGTGGCTTTAAGGAACCGTTCAAACTCTCCCGTTAATGTGGACGGTAAGGATGTGATGCCAGAGGTCAACAAGGTCCTGGAGAAGATGAAGAACTTCTGTCATGTGCGTGTCAGGTTAACGATGGATCAGCGTGTTAGAATGGTTTAGAAAATATATAATGTGGCTTTGAAAGAAAGCGATGTTGCCATGAGCGCTTTCTTCATCCCTGCTTCAGAAAGTACGCGGTGGAGAATGGAAGGGTTACACGGGCAAAGCCATGACTGATGTTGTCAACGTTGGCATCGGTGGATCTGATCTGGTTTGTTCAAATCTTCTCGCATTATTCAGTCAATATGAAACTGTTTTATTTCACATTTCACATCAGCTTTACACATCACAGTTTATCACAAAAGAAAAAAGAATTGTTCTCCTCGTTAGTTAAGCTATTTCAAACATTTCATACAGTCCTGTATAGTTTATAGACATACACAATTTGTGTGAGATCATATACACATCAGGCAACATTGAATATTCGAAATGCGTTTGTCATTTTGCATGCAATTCTTATCACATCCATCAAAACATTTTCTACAGTAGGTCATAAACGTAAGACATGTTGATTTACATATGAAATATGATAATAGTGAAGGATCTGTCTCTTCTGCGTGGGCATGTTATAGGGTCCATTGATGGTGACGGAGGCGCTGAAGCCGTATTCTAAAGGTGGACCCCGCGTCTGGTTCGTGTCCAACATCGATGGAACGCACATCGCTAAAACTCTGGCCCAGCTCAACCCTGAGACCACGCTCTTCATCGTCGCCTCAAAGGTTTTTCCATCACTCAGAGTTTAGAGAGCAAAAACATCTCATCATGAGAAAATGATCAAAACGTGTGAATGAACCACCACACACACATGATCCCTGCGTGTCTTATTGTTCTGATTAAGTTTCGCTGAAACATATGAGACATTATGATGAAGTATGTGATTAATGATGCCTCTCCTGTTTTTCGTCCTCAGACGTTCACGACTCAGGAGACGATCACAAACGCTGAATCAGCGAAGGAATGGTTCCTGCAGGCCGCTAAAGACGTGAGTCTTCTCTGTCCGTCACCGCACGATCGCTCAGACTTCGCTGCGTGTCTCTCTGCGTCATTTCTCATTCTCTTCACAGAAAGCTGCAGTTGCCAAGCATTTTGTGGCCCTCTCCACCAA
Source organism: Triplophysa rosa (assembly GCF_024868665.1). Lineage (NCBI taxonomy): Eukaryota > Metazoa > Chordata > Actinopteri > Cypriniformes > Nemacheilidae > Triplophysa > Triplophysa rosa. The sequence goes on along the minus strand of NC_079901.1, from coordinate 24,611,235 downwards.
CGCCGTGAGTTCACTCTGGCTCAAACATACCAGCAGACGCGTGAATATATCTTTATATATCTACTTTCTGTGTTTCAGCCTAAAGTGAAGGAGTTCGGCATCGACACGGAGAACATGTTGGAGTTCTGGGATGTGAGTGAGTTATTTTTAGCGTGGGGTTTTGACCTCTGAAGTAGGTGTCTGGACACAGCTGAAGGGTAACCAGAGACTATGAGGTTATTAATGACCGTGACCTTCTCTCGTACAGAGGTCACGCTAAAGGCCGATGGGCTACTTTTAGTTACATTGTTGATATTTAAAGGCCAAGGTTCCTTCAAACCTCTTTATGTGCTTTATACAACAAACATGAGATCGCAGTATCAACTTTCAAGTTTTAATTCTCTTCTAGTGGGTTGGTGGCCGATATTCTCTGTGGTCCGCCATTGGATTATCAATCGCTCTTCATATCGGTGAGCTGTGAGATGTCAGGTGTTGGACATTCTCAAGCGTCTCTCTAATCTCTCTCTTTCTATCTCAGGATTTGAGAACTTCGAGAAGCTTTTGTCTGGAGCTCATTGGATGGTGGGGTTTGTTTTCACGTGCTTCACATGATTATGGCTATATTTACATGAACCTGAACCTGAACACATATACATTCAATGATGATTTAGCGTCTCTTTCGTTCAGGACACACATTTTCGTACGGCGCCGTTGGATCAGAACGCGCCCGTGCTGCTCGCCCTGCTGGGCATCTGGTACATCAATTTCTTCCAGGCGGAGACGCACTGCCTTCTGCCCTACGATCAATACATGCATCGCTTTGCTGCGTATTTCCAACAGGTACAGACATTTAAGTGTGTATTCTGTGTTTTAAGTCTTCAGATTGTAAAGAAATTCTTTTGATGTGTAGGGTGATATGGAGTCTAATGGAAAGTACATCACAGTGGACGGTGGGCGTGTGAACTATCACACCGGCCCCATCGTATGGGGTGAACCAGGAACCAACGGACAGCATGCCTTCTACCAGCTGATACATCAAGGTTCATTCATTCACACACCTGATTTTTGTGTGTGTGTGTGTGTCTGTGTGTGTGTGTGTGTGTGCGTGCGTGCGTGCGTGCGTGCGTGTGTGCGTGCGTGTGTGTGTGTGTGCGTGCGTGTGTGTGTTCGTGTGTGTGACCCTCCTGTCTGCTCCACAGGAACTCGTATGGTCCCTGCTGACTTCCTCATTCCTGCTCAGAGCCAACATCCAATCAGAAACAACCTTCACCATAAGGTACCCAGCGGGAGTCAGCAACACACAAAACAGCAAGACCCACAACAAAACACACACTATAATACGACATGACCAACACATAATTAATGCACACAACAGTAACACACAATTACACACATAACAGCAACACACACAAGATCATAACTAAACCAACAAACACAATAGCAACACACACACACGACTGTAACACACACAAGAGTAACACGAAACAATAAAGCACACAACCAACACACACAATAGCAACACACATCCAATACATAACTAACACATAGTCAACGCACACAACTTTAGCACAATTAACACACACAAGAGCAACACTAAACCAACATACACAACAGCAACATTCAACATCAACACACAACAATAACACACAACCAACACACAAATCTGTGACAAACAATGCAGCAACATTCAACAACAACAAACATAACAGTAACTTACAACCAACACACAACAAACACACAAAACTGTGACAAGCACTACAGTAACATTTAACAACAACACACATAACAGTAACTCACAACCAACACACAATAAACACACAAAACTGTGACAAAACTACAGTAACATTTAACAACGTGCAACAATAACAGACAACCAACACTCAACAACAGCAACCTTTAACAACAACGCACTTAACAGTAACACACAACCAACACAACAGCAACATACATGACAAACACATATTGGCAAAATTGTCCTTTTTGACTGGCAACTAATTAGCAATGCCATATGCAATGCATTACAGTTTTTCTCGATTGCTAACACACAATTCATGAACTAAAAACACATTCTCAGAACAAAACACCAACTTGTACAAACCCCACACAAAAACAGCCTCATTTTGCAAAGGTTTAACCATGTTCTCATTCAGAAAACACAATAACATACATTAAAATGAACTGAAGTGTCAAGATGTAAACTCAAATAGCACACATTTGTCCATCAGTAAACATTCAGAGGCAAAACTGATGACCCACCAATCAGAACTCAGGAGAATAACAGGTAAATGTGCATCCTAGAATCATCTACAGGGCTTTACACTATTTACTGTAAACATGACGTGTAATTACAGTACACTCTTTATATCAGAGAAATGTCGCTATTCTGTATCCAGTAAACTGTAGCACGTGTACACCCTCAAATTTGTGATCGTCAAGTTTACAAATGTGTATTTGTAGCCTTTTTTACCTGTTCCGTATTTGTGCAGAAAATACAGAATACTTTTACCAAATTGGGCCAAAGGTGCAGAGGATGGAATATTTTTTTACATCGCCTCCTATTGACAAATCGCTTCACTGTATTATTTCCTTTATCTTATCTGTAAGTCGCTTTGGATAAAAGCATCTGCTAAATGCCTGAATGTAAATGTAATTTGTGCAGTTGTGTACTGTATTGTGTTGCATGACCAGTTCATATTGTTCTTTGGTTTTTGAACTGTTCTTGTCTTGTAAGATCATCTTCATCTACTTTACAGTAGTGTAATGTTTTATTTTCATTTTTTCCTAAAGCTCATTCTTGCATTTTGCGCTATCTGCACTCTTTTCTGTTGAATATGCTGATAAACACTAAGCTGTCAAATTATTCTTGAATCCCAATAAGAGGTTTTAGTAACAGTGTTTTGAATTGATCTCACCAGTGTCTAAGACTATGTTGTAGTGTGGGTGATTTTGGGGAAAGTTTGGTTTTTCAGCAAGTTTGAATGGTTTTGAGAAGAGAGCTTCATTTTGGCCTGAAAATAGGATGTTTGGGGGAATTGGGTGAGATGTTTCCTTTAATTGGGATTTGTGTTTACTATTTTGAGAATATGAGGCATAATTTCAAGAAATGTGTTTAAGCAATCGAGAAAAACTGTAAAATTACGGCCACATAGCAACACCCTGGCAACCACCTACAGCACTGGCACGTGATTGTGAGTCATACTCCACACATGTAAATCCAGTTTCACTGCGGTGTGTATACATGTTGTGTGTGGCTTTGTAGATTCTGGTGGCAAATTTCCTGGCACAGACAGAAGCTCTGATGAAGGGAAAAACCACAGAGGAGGCCAAGAAAGAGCTGGAGGCCGGAGGTCTGAGCGGAGAGACACTGGAGAAGATTCTGCCACATAAAGTGAGAAGATACCGCTCAATACTGCCCCCTGCAGGACACTACACACAATACAACCATAACTACTGTACACATGTGTGTTCTTCGCGTGTTTTTACAACAAAACCAAGTTGCTGAAATGATAAAAGCTCCCTCCTAGTAACACTATCCGTCTTCTGCTCAGGTGTTCCAGGGAAACAAGCCGACCAATTCGATCATCTTTGGAAAGTTGAGTCCATACACTCTTGGTGTGCTGATCGGTGAGTTAAAAGCTACTTTACTGTTAATAGTCAGTGTTTGTTGTACAGTATTGCAGAAGATGTCTAATCTCATCTGAATCTTCACAGCCATGTATGAACACAAGATCTTCATTCAAGGTGTCATGTGGCAGATCAACAGTTTTGATCAGTGGGGGTGAGTCACTCATGCTTTCTTTTAAAGTCCCCGTGAAACGGAAGTTGCGGTCGTGTTTACTTCCGTATTCTGAGGCGTTTCCGAGTGAAACGGATATTCGAATGAGATTAAAACAGTGGGCGTGGCTTGTCTTTTTTCGGGTATTGCCGACCTCAGTCCCAGAACAGAAGTGAACGTCTGAAACGGCAAACGAAGTTGGTTATCCGACCTCTGAACTCGGGGCAGATTTTTTTTATTATAGTACAAAAGAGTACAAACATACACAAGTCATAACAACAAAAATAAAATAAAATAACAATTACATAAATATAACTTGGGGTATAATTTGAAAAAAAAATACAATTTATGTCAGGGGTAAAAAAATATAAGTACATAAATTAAAATTAAACTAACACGTGATATGTATGAACATGAACGTTAATATATCCAGAAACTGTTTATAAACAAATGGCTACGTTTGAATAGCTACCATTTAACGTTCTCGCGGCGTCTCATAGTGACATCACGTGGTAAACATTGAACGGACTGGAGCGGATTGAGGTTGGAAGTCGGATATTTCGTGACGTCATAATATCCGAAACCCGAGTTGTCTAGAATGCAGCATCACTACAGGATGGAAGTGCATTTTCAGATTTTAATTGAAGATTATGAGGACACATGAATTTTAAGAAGAAAATGACCCACATTGGTAAGATATTTACAAAAAACGCTGCGATATTTCATGAAAAAATAGGCATTGTCATTTTAAATTTCACTTGGACTTTAAATATCAAAGCATGCTCATGGAGAAGAATTAAAATGCAAGTCTAAAATATAACACTTGTGCATACTAGTATTATCACTCAAGCAGTACAGTAGGCTACATGCCCATTGTGCTGTTTTTAAATATTTTCGTATGAAGTCGCTGTCTGTGGTTTCTGTGAACTCAGTGTGGAACTCGGGAAACAGCTGGCAAAGAAAATCGAACCCGAGCTTCAGGACTCAGCGGAGGTCACGTCTCATGATTCCTCCACCAACGGCCTCATCAACTTCCTCAAGAAGAATTTTGCTTGAACGCTGAATGAAGTCGTCTGCAGCATCAGCCAGAACCAAACCCACGACCCGCCGGGTCACCTGCAAACTTCAGAGTCTGTCACAAATCACGGGTTGGGAATCACTGATCTAGATTAAAAATGAGAAGAACTTTCCTGTCTTCCTAGTGCATACTAATTTTCACAGACAGAGTTTTAAATTACTGTATGTTTAATTATATATAATGACGATGGGCACTTATGTTTGTTGCACTTTTAGGATTTTACAAATTATGAAATGGCAAAAGAAAAGATTTGACTGGTTTAAGCAATAGAACACGATTCACTAAACATGCTGCGATTTATTTTCCCAATAATAAATATTTGTCCTTTTGCACAACATCTGTCTCTGTGCGTGCGTGCGTGCGTGTGTGTGTGTGTTTGATTGTGTTTATGAGTCTGAGACATGACAGTGCACAGTATGGATTGTGCAGTAAGTTGTTCTCCAGCAGAGGGAGCTGTAAGTCCACATGTGTAACTGTCAATCAGCATCTCAGTTCCAAGTTCTCAGAATTCATTTTTGGAACTTGGAGGCAAAGATCACTTGTGTTGTGTTCCCTTAAATCCCAAACTGCAAAACAAAAAGTCCCATCTGAACACATCTGGAAAACATCATCTGAATGAAACGATTCCTCACCATCAAAATAAACAGATTATGAACAGAACTGCAGTATGATGACACGGCAACATGAGACCAGCCATCAATCATTCCTGTCTGATAAAGCGATTGACAGATCATAGAGGAAACTAGAAGCCTCATAGAGAGACCAGCTGATGATGTGTCTGTTGCCAGGCAACACGTTCCTGTCAAACATAACCTGCATGGAGTTATTTCAGGCTGTACTGACAAACAAAATAAAACTGAAAAGAAAAATCACTTCTGACATTTCTTCAAAAGAAAATGCAACGGTAAGCAAAATGAATTAACACAACTCATGCTCACAACAATTTGAGTCAATGTGGTTACCATAGCAACAAGGGGTAAAAATTGCAATAGTTGTCCAAAAAAATATACGATGTGGCATTCTCACTGAAAAGTGTTTGACTTACAGCCTCATTAGTTTATTTTTTAACTCATAATGACACAGATCGTGCTTTTGGAGTTACTGGATTATACATGAAGTGTGTTCACCCCAAAATAAAACCCTCTCATGTCAAATACTTCAATCTGTATATACCACATGCTAGTGATGAAATAGGACACAGTAAGCAGTACACACACTTACTTTCCTTTCATAAATCACAGTCTTTGACATCATCAGTGGTTTTAGTTCTCAAACTCTTTCAGGGGTCACCGTCACGACATTCAATCTTCCTCACAGAAATGTGTGCTGCTGAACTCTCTCTCTCACACAACACATAAACTCTACATCATACATGTCTTCATCAGGTCATAGATGCTGGCCGGAGCTCAGATTCCCATGTCACGGCTGGATTTACACTCCACACGCGTGACACATGCTCTCTGTTCCCACGACTCCGTGTGTTATGTAAAGCTCGCTGGAGAAGCGTGGGCACAGCAAATCCACAACGTCCAGAGTGTTTGGGTGGTCCTGTGGCCAGAGGGCTTTCCCACTGAAGTTTTGGCACGGTCCAACACTGACACGAAACAAATCTGCATTAAAAACTGTTTCATAGTTGAGGTCAGATTCGCTGTGAGCGACACACTGACACTAAAGTTTGACTGATTCAAGGGCCTCTCTCACTTCTTAAAGTTGATGAACTTCTCATAATTTGCAGAGCTGCATTATTATGAGCATATTTTTAGCCTGTGCTTATGAATTGACAGACATTTTATTTTTGTTTGTTGGGTCATGTGAGGATTTCTCATCATTAACCTCCTTAACTTGTAGCTAGTTTGTAAATTATTTATGGAATTGTGTTCATCTTCAGCACATAACTGGTCACACATTGTTTGTGTTATAAACATGACGTTTTCACACAATATATACATCCATACATCGAAAGGAATACAAGGTGTATATATACAGAAACGAGTATCACAGAGACTTGAGGTCGAACTGCTCCGACCGTGATGAATATCCAGAGCACCCATAGCAACCGCATAGCAATGCCCTAGCAACCACACACAGCAACCCAGCATCAAAGAAGCAAATTTGGGCAGGCAAACATCAATCAGAATTTGTTTTAATGTGAAAACGCTATTCGTTATTTACTAGATTAAAAGTGAATGTAACAGTAAAGTTTGATTCCAGTCCAGAAAACGTCCAAAGATCTAAAGAAATTCATTTCATATCAATTTTTTTGAATATTATTCATATTAATGCTTATCCCTTAAAACATTAAATGCAAATATGCATTAATATTACATTAAACCCATAGAGTTGTATATATCGTTTGCATAAAGTCCCATTGGTGTAAACCTGGAATAACACAGATTCGAATAAAACCAACGGATGTTTAAACAAAATGTCATTCAGCCTTTAAATCCTCAAGGTTTAAAACCTTATTAATGTTGACACTGTAAGAAAAAACAATAACTTAGTCAACTTATAATTAAACCAGATTTATACAGTTTTGTAACAAAATAGCACACTTCACAGACCCACAACTCTTTTCTCAAGTTCTCTATCGGTCGGACATCAGGGTGTGTCGAGCTTCCAGATCTCTGTGGATTTCTCACGATGGACAGCGTTTGCGTGCAGACCCGTGATTACAGTGTGATGTGTGCTGATATAAGCACACAACACCACACGAGAGTGAAAAAAAGCTACAGATGACGGAGAAAGTTCAGTGTTAAGATGTTATTTACCCAACAAGACTTTCCAAAAGATCTCTTAACAGCGAAACAATACTAAATCTAATTCACTTATTTGCTAATAAAGCGAGTTGAAAGGGTGGACACACGCCATGAGACACTCTAATGCAGAGAGAAAATAAGAAATTCAATGTTTGTAAAAAGGAAAAGAGCACAGCACGTGACGACATTTCAAGTTGAAATGAGATAATACACACGAGACAAACTGTTAACTACAAAAACCACTTTATTGAAAAAGCAGATTACATAAATCTACGGTTAAATGATACGTCCCGACTGTTCATACATTAAATAATTTTTAGATAAATAAATCTACTTTGCCTTTTCTTTATTCATGAAATATCTAGGAAATCAAAACATTGTATAATAATAAAAAAGTGTGATGCATCTGAGCGTAAGATAAGATGTGCATTTTTCTTAAGAACTACCAGAAGAGAAGCTAGCGTCCATAGGAATCGCTGATACATTCTAAACGGTTTATTTACAGGATCTCTAGCATGTGCTATGCAATAGTAGTATGCTTTAAAAGTGAATTAAGACGACATATTATGCACTTTAAACGTGACACACACTTCAGGGAATGATCTGATGCTCTTCATACAGTTTAACCTGGAATATATTCCTTGAAGTAAATCATCTGCTCTTCTTCTCTGAAAACATGTTGTGCTTGCGGTACAGTGATCAGTCAGCAGAAACATCTTTAAAACGAGTGAAGCTTTCAATCTGCTTTGCAGGCATTCAGTCAATTCAAACCAAAAAACAGCCTGTTTGTGTCTGCGCTTCAGTAGTTTTACTGTGTTTGTGAGTAACACAACGGTGTACAGTAGGCTGAAAAAGTATCTGAACATCGACTCGCACTCCCAAAAATGTCTGAATGTTACAGTGTGTCAACACCGCACGTGACCGTCGCTGTCACCGCCGTGGACAAAAACTCAAAACAACATGAAAGATTTTCATTCGTCACCAGCTCACTTCACTTCTCTGAGCCTTTGAAATAATACCTTTTGTTTTCATTTGGATATCGTGATCTTTTTGCATTTCTTTGAAAACACATTTCTTTTAAATTAGACAATTGTTATTTAATACAATAACATTTAGACTTTGTCGTCAGGACAGTCCAAAACTTTTTCAGCCACTGTACATATGACACACACACACACACACACACACCACAGCTGATCCGTGAGAGAGTCCTCACACACACACACACACACAATGGTCCTGCCACTGGTGTACATCAACACACACAGACTCTCTCTCACATACACACCGTGTCATAACCAGGTGTGATGCGGCCGGTCACATTTCTCATACTTTTCCAGGTCTGCAAAACACGATTTAATGTCGGATGACCCGGGTGAGCCATTGAGATTTCACCAATAACACACATCACACCAGGTTAAAACACCATGTCTGACACAACGACAAACTGACTGTAGGACAAACAGAAGGTCATTGCACATCCGGGCTTGAACTCTGACCCCTGTACACATCAGCCACCTCGACGCTCCATTAAGAGTCTCCTGAGCCACAGAAGCATGTGTCTGCTGGAGTAATTAAGGCAGGAAGGCACGTGACGCTTCAGCGCTCTTCAGAGACAGCAGATTGGATCTCCGTCTTCACTGTGCTGGTGTCAGATTGTAGAAACCTCTCTGACTCTGGCCAGAAAGATTCCTCGACATACCGAATGTAAAGTATTTGATAATGTAGTTCATCTGCTGCCAGTTCGTATGTTTGATATCTGTGCTTAAAGAAATGTCCTCACCCTCCTGTCGTTGGAACATCAATGTACGGGTGCGTAAATCATGATTCTGGGTGAATTATTCCTCTCACACACACACACCTGAATGCATCTGACAGGCAGTGATTAAACGCAGGGTTCTTGATGAAGGCACAAGATGTCAGGTTCATGTGTTCAGTGCTGTTGTTTTGAGTTCGGTGTGTTCAGGTTCCCTTGCGTGACATAAGCCGTGATCTCTGATCTGAGTCAAACCCCTTGAGTCACGGTCAAGAGAAAAGAGGAATGGGCATGAAAATTCAATATAACAGACAAACGAACCAAACAAGATGAAAGAGTTCAAGAGGCACAGCGGATTTCTCCGTTCAATGTTTAGGGGTGGACAAACATGATCTCCTCTCTCTCTCTCTCAGGGGTGAAACGGGTGATGTCATAAACTCTTCTTGCGTGTGTTCACAGTTCAGTGACGTGGAGAGGGTAACTCGGGGGTGGATGGTTAGATAGAGGGCTCTTTAACCGGTGCAGGTGGCATCGGTGACACAGCAGATGCCCCTCCAGCGGGTAACAGCGATGCCCCTCTTCATCATTCAACTGCAGACCACAATCCTGGAAAAACGACACGCGTTTACAAAAGACCTCAGTGAGGATCAGAACAAGCAGATTACAATTGATTCACAATTACTGGAATTCAATTCTGAACTGAAATAAAAAAAACTTTCAAAGACTCAAAAGTCTAATATGTACAACAAATATTTCACGTTATATTTTAAGCGATTAATACATAGAGAGACACATCTATCTGTTAATCTTTATGTATTTTCTAATTTCATCATTTATAAATATATTTTACTTTGGTGTTGATACTTCACCATAAATGACTAAAAGGGAAACCGTAAGATTCATGTGTCTCTGAGTATCTGTGAATATTTGTCACTGTAAATAACAGAAGTGCAGTTGGATGACCTGCAGTGTAATGTCACGACTCACGAGGCAACGATTAACAATATAACTGCATGTTTATTCCTCAGCCATGAGCTAAAACATCTCACTTGGGTCCAGTAAACGTGACGTTGAGTGACTCGCAACAAAGCGGCGTTCCAGAGTAAATCTGCTGGTTTATTAAAGAGTGTGAATTACCTCACAGTGATAGCATTCAACGTGATAATCCTTATCCATGGACACCACCCGTATGGTTTCCTCTGAACCCTGAAAACACACACACACAGTTACTCAATCTGATCTCAGAGTCAATTCAATTCCACTCCATTTGATTTATATAGCACTTTTTACAATGTTGCATTGTTTCGAAGCAGCTTTACAGGAAGAAAACAAAAGAAAAAGGAAGAATACAGTACAGCACATGGTATAGAAAGAGTACGACCATTCTAATAAAGCAATTTTAATGGAATTTAATCTAGTATCAGTAGTCTCACGGTGAGCAAGCCAACACGGCCCAGTGACGAGGAACCAAAACTCCAATGATGAATACATGGAGAAAAACCTCGAGAGAAACCAGTCTCAGCCGGGAGGGCCAGATCTCCTCTGACACGTTACAGCTGCACCCAGTGACTTTCATTAAAACTTACTGAGTGAATGTTTTTTTAAATGTAAATGTAATTCCTACAGCATCAGTCAGATGTATATATATATATATATATATATATATATAATATATCATCACTGTTTTGACATTTTCAGACCCTTGTACCTGTGCTGGGAGAATGGGCTGGATACAGGAGGCACATTTTGGAGCAAAAACCCTGTGAAGATAACGAGAAATAAAAACATGACAATCACGCAGGTGTAAAGATGATCACAAAAGTAGTCAGGACACTCACGTGTGATAGTCTTTCACACAGTAGATGTTATTCTCCACATCCACAGTGAACGGGACACCATCCAGACCCTCCTTACACACCACGCAGCGGAAACAACCCGGGTGATAGGACTTACCCAGAGCCTGCAGGATCTACAACACACACGAGATGTCGCTACAGAATGTACATCAAACCCACGAACGTCTGAAACTCTTGAAACTCGAGCGAGCTAGAGTTGATATAAATCATTAACTGTAGGCAAGAGCAATAGTAACAGTGACGCTTGAGTTTCTTACCATCTCCATGATGAGGTGACCACACACGAAACATTTTTCTGCCGTCTGATGGAACCCCGAATACTGGAGGAGAGAAGATCAGAGTATGAGAAAAGTGCTACAGCATTGAAACTTCATTGCAAAAGCCCAAACGCAAATACATCGTTCCAAAAAACCTCCACCAATCACTAACGGATCTAATGAATGTCTCAAGGGGGCGCTGCTGGCGCTCTCTTTGTGTGGATCTGGAGGAAACGTCACTTCAAAGAGATTATGAGATTATTCAACGCACCTGACATTAAGAACATCAACCATCTGCAAAAAACACAGCAGAAGTCCGAAACAATGGACAGGTTGCAGGCGTCTTAAATACAGAGCGACCCCGAGGAGAACCATCTGTCCCGAAAAAAGGGGTTTTGACCTGGTTACCAGGGTGACGGGTGTTTGGAGCACATGCATTAGTGTGGGGATGCACATGTAAATGAGACGCAGAGGATTCTATTGTAGGTACCAGATTTTAACGACACGGACGCTCCGGCCCGGGGTCCATTCCCCACTGATGACATCACCGCTCTCTGCTAGATTCTATTCAACAGTGTGTGTGTGTGTGTGTGTGTGTGTGTGTTTGTGTTGAAGTATTGAGTGGGCCAGCAGGTGGGTTGGGAGGGGCTGATCAATACCAGGAAACCCCCACCCGACCTCTTTAGATGCACCATCTGCCGGACCCCCAGAGGCGCTCATGTGTTCTCCAGTCAGTCACGTCAACAGACCCAGGATCAGTTTTTGTGTATGTTTGGGGGGGAGATTTTATTCAAAATAAAAGTCAATTTCAAAAAGATCTTTCTTTATTGGGCAATTGGCATCAATGTTAGCATGACAAGATCTTGGCTGTGTGTGTGTGTAATAAGGTGAAGTGAATTGAGGAAGTGGGTGGAAGTTAGGCATCTGTTCTCCCAAGAGACTTAAAACATGTGGAAACCCATCTATCAATCCATCCAGTAATGACCAATACAATGACCGATCCCTGCCCCTCCCATCGGGAAACATGGGAGGAAGGTTAAAGCAGAGATCTCTTTAATATCTCAGTTATTTCTCCTAGACATCAAGAAAACTAAACGGAGAGCAAATGGAAACTTTTGCTCAAGTCTCACGTGTGTCTCAGATGTTTCTCCTGAGAGTCAGAAATCTGAGAAATGTGTCTGTCATTAGAGTTTGAGAAGAGATGTCAACAATGTGTCAGACTGAGCTCAGATTGGTCAAGTCAATTTTGGGAGAAACACCTGAAGGAAACAACTGAGAAATCTCGTGAGCTATGAAAGAGAAACATCTGAGCAATAACACTCATCTTCTGACAGCACTGATACATGGCTTCTACAGAATCATACGTGACTGTGATGGATCGATGCTGCGTTCACAATGCATCAGTATTATTTTTCACTATGTGATTTTACTGCTTGGACAAAAAAGTATGTGTTTCTATGGCAACATATAAAAGCCAAATTTAGGCCTGTCCATTTTTCTCTCTGCTCTTGAAAAACATTGAAGACGCAAAGGCGGCGCATCGGGTAACATCGGCAGTAATAAATGACATATCAATCAGAAAATCCCGTGTGATGATACTAAACCCCTGAAATTGATGAAGCCGCCGTCACTGTGGTTCACTACACATGAGGTCAAAATGATTCGCGGAGACAGACCTTTCATAGTTTCCAGTTCACATGTTGGGTCACGTTTACTCGTTGACGGTCATCCTGACACGATGTGAACGGGTGTGAGCTGAAGTCATACTCACTAGGAAGTCTTCTTCACAGTAAACCTTTCCGTTCACATTATAGAAAGCCTTCCCTCGCAGCCTCCGTCCTGATGAGAAAACATCAACCACTGTTACTACGCACACTGAACGTAAACATAAGCCCTACATAAACAGCTTTCAAAACAAACATTTCTAATTGGCAATATCGAGTGATTAAATGTCTGAAATATGTTTCATGTTTGCTGCTGAACAGCTGTGAAATGAGACACATGCAGCGTTCATTAGTCACAGAACACACAAACACATTACAAACGGCAAAATAATGATGCTTACTACACCCTTAACCCAACCTGACCCATTATTACAAATGTAAAGCAATACTTTAGATTCATGAGCCTAACAAACACAGAAATGACTGTCCATATATTTCCAAAAATGTGTACTATGTGAGATAAATGTTAAAAGCATTTGAAAATGTTTGACACAGACAGTCTTATGTAAGGGATAATGTACAGGCAGCCGGTTGTTATGGCAGAAATAAACCCCGACAGCGTGATCGGATATTATTTCGCGATAACAGTCTGCTAAATAGACATGAAATGTGAATTTGAAATATTTGATTAGCTCATTTTTACCGAATGCAGACCTTCCGCGAGGAAAAGCCATTTACTTTCGGTTTTAAGGTAAGAAACGACATTCAAACATCACAAACAGGCAATTTGGTTCAATCATTTGTTAATATAATGTCATTTATGTTACTAAAAGACATATTTATATTCAATTTGTCCAAGAAAAAATGTCAAAGTGGCTTCCTGCATCCGGGTACCGTGTGTTATTAGTTTCGAGCGGTTGTTATCTGGGAATAACCAACCTGCAAATGTGGCGACTGGCCAATCAGAATCAAGCATTCCAACCAGCCGTGTAATCAACCGTGATATATACACAGTCAGATGTGGAAGGTTCCCACTCGAAACGTTTGGCTTCGGGCTACAGAGCTTTCTGCCGTTTCAAAGTTCAAATGTAAAGTATGAAAAAACCAATGTCATGCTGTGTATAATCATTCATATAAAAGATCCTTTACTGTATTTTCTTCACCTGTAAAACATTTGCCAAATGGATTTTATTTGCATTTAGGTAAACGCTCATCAGTAAGTGTATAATACTACTAAAGTACTGTAGAAAGTAGAAAGTTTCAATGTGTAAAGCAAATAAAAACATCCTCCACATTCGTTTATAAGCGATCTCCCTCTGAAACATCACCAAAAACCTGCAAACGTTCCCGATCATCAGGTTCAAAACTCACAGACACAATTCTCTTTCCTAGACACACACACAGAGAAAGAATCCCAGTGAACGTCCCTCCGTCCGTCTCTTTCTCTCTCACACACAGTTCATAAATCAGTCTGATCTTCCCCTTTGCTTGTCCTACAGAAAGGTCCGTGAATTTACGGCGTTCAGGGAACACATCTCATTTCTTTTCACCATCCCAGAATTTATGCACTCGCCACATTCACACAGCCAGCGGCCCAACAGCGCTCGACTCAATTCAGCGTTCAAGCGTGATTCACGCGCAGACGTGAGGAAAGATTTCTAATTAGTCGAGACTCCTAGTTAGAGTGTTAATGATTTGCACAAACCCCCAACGTTCTGTTTGCCGTGTTCGTCTCTCTAGAGAGCAGAACATCAGCGTGGGGTTTTCACTTGGGCTAGCATGCAACAAGCAGACGACCACCTAGCAACCACATACTGTAGAAATACCCCGACAACCACCTCCAGAGCAAGCGCGGCACCTAACACTGCTTCTAAAAAGAGCTTTCAGGTACAAACCAAGTGGTTTCAGGTCAAAACAGCAGAAATCAAAGGTGGTTTTTAACGAGACGTGAACGAGCGCGTTGGAACCCGTGTGTAAACACAAGCGATGAAGCTGAGATCAGTGAGATCTGCGGAGCTGACAAATGTCTGGGGAGGGAACAGATCCCAACACAAAAAGAGAGACACACAGAGAGGTCTGAGTAAACTGGGACATTCCTGTGGCCTGAGGTCACCGGCTGGTCCCACTGCACCCCCCCATCGCCGACACCAAGCAAAAGAGAGAGCGAGATAGACAGGAAAAGAGAGAGAGGGGGGAGGCGAAAGCTCCATTGTCAAAGGCCACAGTCAACTAAAATCGGAATATTTGTGCCAAACCTGAACCAAAACCGACTGCAGCAAACGTTTGCCGGAAGTTCACAGGACCTGCGGCCACCAGCAAAAACGTCTGATTAACTGTGACAAGTCAAACGTAGAAACTTGCGTAGCAGTCTCATCTGTTCTGTGTGTGGGTGGGTTTTCATTTCATAGTGTGGGCTGGTAAATGAATCTTTCATTTTCACATTTCAAAATACATATTTCCCATTAACGGGTATCAGACGCCAACCATCTCCGGACCTTATGAAGTCTGAGAAGAACTCTGTGTTTACATTCACGTCAATAAAAACAAGGTAGATAGATATACAGTCATATCAACAGCGTGAACATAAAGGGACGGTGCATCCAAAAACTTTCTACTGCCGATCACGAAAGGTGTCTTGAAGAACGCTGATAACCAAACTACATTTAGAAGACGTTTACCCGATGAAAATGTTTTTCCAAAAGTTTCACGTGCACGCGATCAAAAACGATCTGCATTTACACGGATCCGGGAAAACCAATAAAAACGCTGTATCATGCATGCCAGGCCAGTGGATGGCGATGTTGCGTTGAAAACAAACACGACGTGCCTGCGCGCATACCCTGTATAAAGCTAAAAGCGCTTTTAATACACTTTGTTGGCGTGTATGCGTGTTTGTAGTTTGTGTATACACTTAGAAACAAATGTATAGGATACTGCAATGTAAGTCGCTTTGGATAAAAGCGTCTGGCAAATGCATAAATGTAAATGTATATAAATCAGATGTCTACGCTGGTCATAGTGGTGCAGTAAATCTACTTCTTGCTGGAGAAATGTTGAAAAGTACGTAACGCAGCACAAACACACAGCGTGGAGGCACCATTGTTGATTTGGGAGCACGCGCGCATGCCTACAGACTGAACGTGTAATACGCATGCGTATGAAGTCATCGTTATTGGAAAACGCCGCGTTCAGAGTTTACGCGATATTGCCATTCTTTTCAAAAACGCGCAATCCGTTTTCAAAAGTTTGCGTTTTTAGTCCCCCAAAACGCAGTTGTTATGTAAATGAACAGCCATTTTCGTTTTCTCGTGTAAACGACCTCTAAACCCCATTGACTTCCATCGTGTAAACACAAAATCCACTTCTTTTGCCTAAGTTAATACAAAACATCATGGCAGCAGTCCTTTACATGAATCAAACATGCTCATCTTATACACTTCCGCAAAAAACAAACGAACAAAGACCGATGAGCTTCATTTACGGGAAACACACTTCCAAACAGGAAATGACTGTTGTCCTACTGGAAAAGCAACAACAACAAAAAAACCTTTTTAACAAACTGCACCATCACCAACACACTCCCACATCACATCTAAAGCAATATCACACTATATCATTACAACACAAAATCCAGCGGAGAGAATTAAATGTGAAGAGTCAGAAATATGCGAGTAGATAAAGCACTTTACATACACAAACATCATTTCAAATATGCAGATAGATAGATGGCGAAAATGTATCCTTAAATCATTACTATTAAAACGGATGTACTAGAAGCAGACTGTACTGTCAGTCAGATTTAACAAAATAGCCTAAAAGTTTGGTGGCCATTTTTTTTAAAGATCAGACTTTAAAAACATCAGATTTGTGTTTAGTTTGAACAAAGCCAAAGTGTTTTTCACATGTGTATCACTCACACACAATCACACACATTCATTCCTCCTCCTGTCCACACAGAGAGAACAAGCAGGTCTTTATCATCTGCAGGTGGGTTTGCCCCAGTGCATGATGGGATGCTAAAAGTGATGAGTCAGTGAAAGGGTGTATGTACATGTTTGGGAATTCATATCATGTCCAGACTTTAGATGTGTGTGTGTGTGTGTGTGTTACTCTTAAAAGGGGATTTTTAGTCTGCGGTTCAGAGCATGTGCAGACCTGCTGGTCTCATACACGTTCCTGTAACCTCTCTCTCTCTCTCCTGTTCATCCATACAATTACAATGGTATGACAAAGCTCTTGTAGCTTGGTAGCAGACGGAATCAAACTAAAAAAATCTTACAAATAAAATTAAAATATGTAAAGTTGAATGCATAGTCTACTGTGAATATAAATCTCTAATTCATTAAGTCTTATTCAATTTAGTGACTTGGTTTGACATGATGGTCACAATGACTTAAAAAGAATCTGATTTCAAAAGGTTTTGTGAAGCACACAAGAGCACATGACCGTCTGTATGTCCAGCGTCCAGACAATAGATGGTCTCACCTTAAACCACACAATCCTGTCAGATTCATGACATTCCTTCAAAGTCTTTCAGGAGTATAATCCCGTCTGAATAACGCTTGTGTGTGTGTGTGTGTGTGTGTGTGTGTTTACTGTTTAAGCCATGTGAAAAACAGTGAGAGAAATAGAGAGAAAACTGAAGGAGTGCATTCTCACTTTCTCAGATGAGAACTATGAGAATTACGTAATTTTACACAAGTGACAAAAAAACAGAGAGCAAAGTGTCAAATACAATCTAGTTCTCAAAGTCTGTCTCCTCTCCAACACTCAAATACACACGCTCTAAACACAAGAGTGGAAATGGTCAATCATAGAAAGAAAGCAATTGTGTAAATCCAGCCAAAGATGGTCAAACAGGCAAAAAAGACAAATCACAATTCAGTACGTTAATAAAAACAGAAGAGAACACCAAAAATGAAGCAAAACAAAACAACATTTGAACGTCTTTGAACACGAGGTGGTTCCTGCTGAAATAACAGCACAAAAACGTGTACAAGAAGCTGGCTAAATTCAGTCCTGTACTTTTGAAAGTGATGTCACACGTCAACCGCGTTACCTTTTGGTTTTCAATCAGCAAACTCTAGTAAAAGAAATAATCGATGCGATGTGCCTTTCATTTCTAAAGTATTTAATTACTCTACACGCATAAAACATTTGAGGGTTAAATTGAGCCAAAATAGCAATATTGTGATATATACTGTAACGGCATAACTACTGACTGACACTGTGACACCCACGGTTTAGTATCAGCGGCCGGCCACACCTGCTCAGTCAGCTCACAAAAAAATATGATCTTGAAAACATGATATGCTTGAATGAATCCTCTCGTTCTATAATATCTACACCAACACATGGTGTATGTTGTGTCTTTCTTAAAACTTTACAGCAGACCTTGATTATAATGACGTTAAGGTCAACCCTTAGCATCCGATTCACCACCGTAATCCAAACATCTACAAACACACGTTCGAACGTCACGCTTCGAATCCCTGCGAACTTCCAAGAACTCATTATGGCTTTTAAAAGAAGCTTCCTGTTCCTCCCCAGCGCCACACATCCGCTCTGCCGGCCCTCATTCTTTAGGTGAACAATACGTGCGCGGCACACAGCTAGCATTACGTGTAAATTATCTGCGCTGGCTGTAAAGCGTGAGGAAACAGTATCTGTGCGGAGGGGTCGAGCCAGTGAAGACTGAGAACTGAACAGCTGTTGTGCTGGACTGTACTGCTGTGATTTCTCTCTGGCTTACAGACGAAACAGGAGAACGCAGGACGAGTCAGGTGACGGAGCAGCCCTGCGGCATGCATGCACACAAACACAAACACACACATTCATACAGACAAATCAACACACAGAGAGCTGAAAAAAGGGAGACTTTAATGCTGTTAAGTGAGTTTTACTGTAGGTGTGAACAATGTTTTGAGTCTTTCTCCCTAAATCTAGTATGTGTTTGCATGTATGTGAATCTAGACGTGTGCTACAACAACACACTTCAGACAAACCGAGCACTGTGTGTGTGTGTGTGTGTGTGTGTGTGTGTGTGTGTGTGTGTGTGTACTCACCGCATGAGCAGCAGGTGAAGCAGTTTGTATGATACAGATTCCCCATCGCCTGACACGCTTGACTCGCTCCATAAACACCTTTAGCACACTTTATACAGATACCTGAAGGGAACACACAAAAATCACACGTCAGCTAAATACACCATAGTTCACATGTGGAGTTGTGTGCTGAAACAATGATTACTGATCAGTCACCGGCCTAAAAACAGGTCTCCAAGTGCTGTACACAAGATTACTGTAAGCTGTTCTGAATAAAAATAAATAAATAAAAAAGTCTGAAAAAATGACACTTTGTGATGAGGTTCGAGAGGGGTTATTGTAATATAAACTATAATATAAAATAGTTTTAAAAATATTTCTGTGAATTGAAATCAAATGAAATACACAAAACAGAATATTATTTGAAAAACGAATTGAAGATTAGAAAGCAACAAAGTGGAATACATTTATAGATGGTTTCAAAGTGACAACATAAACAAACGTTACTGCGCATGCGTGCGTTCGTGGGCTGCAGTTAACTTCCGGTACACATTCACAAACAATAGATCGCCTGTAGATTATTTCTGATAACAAACAAACGAAGCCGAGAAAAAACGTTACTTGGCTAAACTTGTCGCTCCAATATTTATAACCTAGACTGCGATACCATGTTCAACCGCTAGATGTCAATGTACCATACGGTTTTGTTAACATGCGACCAAACTGCAGGAACCATTCAACAAATTTACTTAATAAAATGAGCATACAACAAAATTCAACATTATACAGTAAAATAATAATACAAATTAATATGAACATAAATTAAATAAAATATATTATTAGACACTTGCCAAACACAAACCGGAAGTTAAGGTCAGGCGCGCGCACGTCCGATGAAACGGTCTATTATAAAGGTGATAACGTACAAATATAAAGTGAAGTTGAGGCTTAAAAGTATTAAGTAAAAATAACTCAAAAATATAACTGAAATAACTGAAATAAAAATAAACTCAACTTCTGTAACCATACAATAAATTAATAAAAGCACATAATTGCAAAAAAAGACAACATTGTTAGACAACACTGGATGAAAAGTTTTTTTTACTTTAGCAATGCAAAAACAGTGAATTCGTGAGTTTAGTTGGACAGCAAGCGCTCGGCATCATGGGAGAGTGAGTCAGCAGCTGTAATTTTGTCCCGAGCTCTCACGCACAAGATGGGGTCACATTCCACACTGGGGCCACGGTCAATACCTAGACATGGTCATACTGAGGTCATCTCGCCCACGAGACACAACATCAACAACACCCTGTCGAACCAGACACATCTTCCCAAGATCTCTGACAGAGATCCCCATCAATTACTCTGATAACTCTATAGAACGTTTCTGGGAAATCGGATTCCAAACCACAAACCAGCCGTTTCATAAGACGGGAAAGAAATGATTAAAGAAAAACATGAAAAAACTGAAACCTGCACAAGCTAAACGGAGACATCTCTCGTTCCCATCAGTTAAGCTTTTGGAGGCTTAATGGTTAACTCATCAAGATAATTGTAGGATCATTGAGGAAATTTCATGTACCAGCATTCAGAACTTCCAGATTTAATCTCGTTTGTGAAAGTTCCAATGGGCGCCCTCAGTTATTTTTGGGAGGCGTGGCTCGATCTCTGTAGTATGGGTCACCTCAACAACCTCTACCCATATACACGACTATTATCCACATCAAGAACCAATAAAAGAGACTGGACATGTCAAAAGTAATGAGATACGGGGTACTTAAATAGACTAAAATGCAATTCCCTGGTTACCAGTAAAGGGCCGGACATGTATTGTCCAAAATGAAATTGGGCCTAGTTCTCTTAAATGAATGTTTTTAAGAACAATTTTGTTTGAAAGTTTGAAAAAAGAATAGTGCCCTAGAAATCCTCTGGTAAACCATACGGTAAAAGATGAAGTGCTCATATGTATAATATAAAAATATCTATAAAGAAAGATTGTAAATATACGCATAAAGATGCAGGCTGCGAATAGACCTGTATTTGGATCTCTAGAGATCAGATTATAAATGTGACAGATGTGCTATAATTTGGTGATGATAGAGTCTGGTTTAAGATAGTCAATAGGTAGTTAATCCTGAAATTAAACGTGTCATTTGGTATGACTGACGAGTGTCTTTCCTCGGCTGACCGGAGTCACATGACTGTAAGCAACCAATCCAAAGCATACCTGTCATCTGAAAACACTCAAACATGACTCTAACAAAACCACTATGAACTGTCATGGACATATTTCACCACGTAATTAAATTAATAAAATGAGACACACAATTTTGCAGAATGAAAATTCAGCCTAGTTTGGAGATTTGTTCCTTGGGAAATTTAAGTAAAACCTTTTCGTACTTTTTCTCATTGCTACTGCAATTTAAGGGACAGTTCACCCAAAAAAAGTGAAAATTCTGTCGTGAATTACTCATTCTCTAGTTGTTCCAAATCTGTAAACATATCTTTGTTCTGATGAAAACAGAGAACGATATTTGGAGGAAACAGTTCTTGGACTTTATTGACCACTGTAGCACAATGGTAGTCAAAAGTGCCCCAGAACTTTTTGCTGTCCTACATTCTTCAAAATATCTTCTTTTGTACTTAAAGAACAAAGAAAAATATAAATAATCCTCTTATGGTAGTCAATGGGGTCCTAGAACTGTTTGGTGACAAGCATTCTTCCAAATATCTTTGTATTCAGCAGAACAAAGCAATGTAAACAGATTTGGAACAACTCGAGGATGAGGAAACGATGGCAGAATTTTCATTTTTGGGTGAAATAACCCTTTAAAATTCTGTACAGCAGTTTTTTACTTTACATTAATAAAGAGTGCTTACATACACATCATGGTAGTAACTGTTTTACTGAATCAATAAAAAAAAAAAAAATGTTGCATCTATGATTTTCATTACTGTGTTGTACTACAGTGGAGAGAATATGGGGGACAGAAATCTGTGTAATCTAAAAGTAAAACATTAAAAAATGCATGAAAATACATAGACAGGCTTCATGCACTGCAAAACAGGGTTAATTTATGACAATACCAAAGTAAATTAATGTGCTGTTTGCCCATGTAACCTCGATCATGTTTGTATCCTAAGTGTGATTTATTTCAAATACTTAAAAGTATAGTTAAAACCTCTCCTAACAGGACACGTCATTCAGCCACACTCCCCTCACCTGGTACAGGCCGGCACCCCCGCCTCCTTTCTCTCTGCTGATAACACCTCGCTCAATCTGTTTCACATCAAATACAGCACCTTTCTTTGTTTTACACAAGGTCAAAGATTACACCACCTTCTTATTGTTCTCTCGTTGTGTTTGGACCACGGTCAGCTTTCTCCAGAAATGGACAAAGAACTGTGCACACATAACCACAAAGATTCCAAATCA
The DNA here is from genome assembly GCF_024868665.1 of Triplophysa rosa. Classification (NCBI taxonomy): domain Eukaryota; kingdom Metazoa; phylum Chordata; class Actinopteri; order Cypriniformes; family Nemacheilidae; genus Triplophysa; species Triplophysa rosa. The sequence goes on along the minus strand of NC_079901.1, from coordinate 24,588,634 downwards.
GGTTTTCCTGTACACAGCAAACGCACAGACCGTGTGCTCAGCATTTACAGCACTCCATTATTCATGTCTGAATTATCCGTCAATTACTGCAGTTATTGTCTCGCAAAAAAACTCTCACTAGGGATGTAACAATATTATCGACATCATGTTATCGCAATAGCAAAATCGTCTCAATATCATCGTGGTCACATGACTGAAAACGATAGGTCTTCTACTAACAGAGAATGTTAGAAAAAATAATAGATATTACCTTTGGCAAGGTCCATCTGGTGCAATTAATTGCTTTATTTTATAAATAAAATAATACTATATCTCATACCTGAACAGTTATGATTAGAGGATAATGAAAAGAGGATGCTTACGGTTAGGGATGTAACGATTCACAGTGAGCCGGTTGAAAATCGATTATAATGTGTGACGATTCAAATCGGTTGAGGTGTGAACTGAATCGCAATACATTTTTTGAACAGCAGGGGCCGCCATGTTCACTGCACTTTTTCTATTTTTAATTTGGTATAAAATTGCAGTTTAGTTTTGTTATTTGAAATAAAACATAATTTTATTATACAAAGAAACGTGAAGCATTTAAGAAATAATGCAAGGGAAGTTGTTCATTTCTAATTTGTTTCAACTCATTTTGTAAAAATAAATCATGAGTAAATCGTGAATAAATCGCATCGTGAGATCAGAATCGTGAATCACATCGCGAGCTGAATGAATCGTTACATCCCTACTTACGGTACGTTTCCAACTCATCATTTGTCACCCTAAACACTGGAATAAATACCGTACCGTGGACTTTACACCGAGGTATTATCGTACATTGATATTGTTACATCCCTATCTGTCACTGCATGATTTCAGAGCTGTGGTGTTAAAATCATGCTAAATCAACGCTTCGGCATAGCGATGCTTTTGCTATGCAGTTGCTAAGGTCTTCTGGCCCAGTTAAAAAATGTCAAAATTTCTATCACCGTACGCAAGACGAGTCACATGAAGTCTAATACATAGAAACGTTCTGCTCAAAAACAGCACCAATAAAATAGACAAGCTGGGGGTGTAACTGCAAAGATGAAAAGAAAATAGTTAAACATAAGAGGTCAAGGGTCAAGCTGTCTTAATTTAATTTGTTACAAAAAACTCTATGCAGATGTGGTCAATATTTACATGTGCAGTAAGGAAAGTCTCATTCTGTGTTTATTTTAAACCAGACCCTGAATCCCAAGTGATACAGAGAGGTCAGAGGTCAGCTGCTTCAGTGCACAAGAAGGCAAAAACGGTGCCAGAAAATATCCAGATATCCTTTGCAGAAACAGATTTCCATGAGAAACTGGAACATTTGCAAAGTTTAAGCGGAGTGCGACAGCACTGATTGTTTTTGTGTTTTGTGGGCGTTTCTGCGGGCGTGTAAGATCATTGTTATTCAAAGCAGGTGATCAGTGTCGACCCCCAGCAGCTGTGTCTGGCTGAAGAGACAAACAGTGTGTGCCAAAAGTCTGGAACTGGTCGCACCGGCGGTTGCTCCCTAAAACTCCTATCTGATGCTTTACAAAAAACACTCTCTCGCACAGACACACACATAACTTCAAAAATTAATTGGGCCAAATAGGAACATACTTAACCGTGTATGAAATTATGTTAAAAAGGAACATAGTCACGTACATTTCGGTCTGTTCATTACACACGCGATTGCATGGCTTCAAAACACTTTCAATATGGAACACGGGTTATATGAATTAATTGAATTTACTTTTACATCATAAAATATTATATACATAATATGACTTTAAAGTCATATGCATTTAGAACAACAAGATGGTGGCTATATGATAATTATTTTAACTATTGGGTGAACTAATCCGTTAAGTGTGCAGAGAGACGCATCACAAATGCCCAGCGAGATCAATTTTAAGGGAGCTGTTGTCACGGTAACGGAGTCTGTGCGCTGTTGCAGACTAAAGAGGGTTCAGTGTGCAGTAAAAAAAACACATCAACTGCTCCTCAGAGGCACAAACATACACATACCTCCATCTCTCCAGACTTCCTCCAACTAAACCTGTTCAAATGTGTTTTTCAAGCAGTAACACCAGCAGACAAATACAAACCACTGTTGTTACAGAGACACCGAGAAAAATGAGGCATGCCTCAGTGACCTTTATACGTCACTATTATTGCTTTTATTTTGGATCAGTGATTTAAACGAACCCAACCCCGTGTAGGGATGCACAATAAATTATTGTCCATATCGGAATCGGTCGATACCGATAACATTAAAAACAACCATTTATCGGCTATAATATGGTATATATAATAGTATAATAAAATCGGCCAATATTATAATAAAATTTAGGCAGACATATTATAGCTGATAAATTATGAATAATTTCCTCTGGTTGAACCACTTCAGCGGCACGCTGCTCACAGTTCAAATCCAGTACAGTACTGTCTTTCTGTCACGATCATTCCCTTACTGCTATTAGAAAAACATTGTTGATGTAGTATGTAGATATTTATGAATGTGTACATTATTGGAACAAATCCACATTGTTTGAATCAGACTGCCATCTGAATGCTTTCTGTCTTGAGACCTGTTAGACTCGTGGCTATTGAGAACACTTTTCTGGGTTGCTCTGGAAGAACATCTTTAATTTGTTTACTAAGTAATTAAACATTATATCAGAAAAGTTAAAGAATCTTTCATTAGTGTAAAGTAGGCTTGGTACATGATTTGTAGGGGGGGGAATAATTTTCACTCTCAGAAAACGTTATATTAATATTTAGATACTCAATATATCGGTTATCGGCTTCCAATGGTCTAGAATTATCGGTTATCGGCCAAAATTTGCATATCGGTGCATCCCAAACTCCGTGTATTCATCTTTGCCACATCAACTCATTCGCCAATGTTCAGAGACTCAGAGATGTGAATGACAGTCCAACATGATCATGCCTGTTAAGGAAAGGTGTGATGTATTATTCACCCTCATGTCATTTCAAACCTGTATAACATTTAATTCCTCTGTAGAACACAAAAATTATATTTTTAAGAACGTTGAAACAACACTGAACCCCCATTGACTTCCACTGCATGAGGGTAGTTGACAAATATACCGTACATGTGTCCTATGGTGTGACATAGCAAAAATGTAGAAAACAAACTGCTAATAATATATTATATATATAAATATACAGTATTTTAATATGTTCAATCTATAATAGCATAAGAGAGAATAATCCTATTATTCGTTTTTTTCTAAGAAATTTTGTCACACCGTAGGGCATATACACGGTTTATTTGTCAACTACCCATGAAACAAAACCACTCAGACATTTCTCAAAACATCTTATGTTCTGTTCCACAGAGGTTTACACAAACGTGAGGATAAGGATCCAGCTAGCAACCACCCTAGCAACTTTATAGCAACACCCTGACAACCACACACGGTATTGTACGTTTTGTCCAGGGTATAACCACTTACAAATAACTATTCGAAGTTAAAGTCAGTATAGAGAGGAAAAGTCACAATTAGTATTTCACCTAGCTCTGCATACACTAGAACGGCCAATCACAAATGAGGGTTTCCCCAGTAAAAAACAACACTCACATGCCTCTATAGAACTTTGTTGATGTTTGGGACTTGGAAGGACACTGGCAGGAAACGGCGCTCAAACTGGGAGACAAAGTATGTACTCTCTAAAGACTTGCCTTTTTCCATCCAGGTCCGGGCCAAAAACAAGCAGCTAGAACTGTATTTGTCTGCTCGCTGACCACAATGTCCTTTTTGGGCAGTGCCAGGAGGGATACCAGCAGCCTTTGTTGTCATTGGCCCACTGCAGCTGCCCAGTGTGACCAAAGCCAATCAGCAATCAGCTGGTAACGATGCTAAACGGGCCAAATCACCCAGTTACCGCTCTGTTTAGCCAAAGTTCGTAGTCATTTGGCACCGTGTGCCAACTTGAATACTTGGACATGTTAAGTTGGTGAAAAACTCTGTTTTCCCAAAACATTTCAAGCAAATAATCAATAACTGTAATTAAAATTCTGCCAGAAGCTTTCAATTAAGGAAGCTCTCATCCACTCGTGGGATATCCTTAAACACCAAAGCTGTATACAATTACTGTGAGTAAACAATTTAATGACAATTCATGGCGTTGGAATTTTAAGGTTCTGATATTTTTGTTTGAGTTATTCACATACTTATTATGTGAAAACTTATATGCATGATGTGGTTTTTCTCAACGTGCACATTTCGGGACTTGTTTATCTACCTAGTCAAAGGGAATGCAAAAACTTTGAAGCTTGTTATCTCAAAACTGCTCAGAATGCAGATAGAAGAACCTTATAATTCCAAGGTGACGAATTGGTATTTGTTCCCTAACTACTTATAAGGAAAGCATTCAAGACAAAGTTGATTACTAGACAAAGAAACTTGAAAAAGCCATGAAAAAGCAATCTCTGTGCAAAAAAAAACTTAACAATACCCAGAGTACAAGATGACAAATGACTCAATATTTACTGTCATTAGTCTTATTTGTTGCAGCATGCTTGTGAAATGAACCTTTTGTGTGCTGCCTTTGGGTAAAAAACAAACTCTGGATTAAACCGAGATGATTCAACCGGGTTAAAAATAAATGTGCCAACCACAACTACTCGATTACTAAGATGTCCAAATATGCAGACTTTACATTACACTCATCCATCTCTAGACAGATACAATACAACTCATTGTTATTTCTGAGCATTAAAGGGGTGATATGACACGGCTGAAAAAAATATTATGGTTTGTTTTAGATGTAATGCAATGTGTAAACACGATTTAAGGTTCAAAAACGCTGTATTTTCCACACACCGTGCATGTTTGTATCTCCTCTTTGCTCCGCCTCTCTGAAACGCGCAGATTTATAACAAAGCTCATGGCTCTGAAAAGCGAGGTGTGCTGTGATTGGCCAGTTCACCAGTGTGTAGTGATTGGTGGAATACTGCAAGCGTGTGAGGGAAATGTAACGTCTCTGACCATATTTGGAACATCAGGTTCCTCTTCAATTGTGCTGACAGGTACGCCCACCTTACTTGCGTCTACATTTGGGCGGTCTCAGTCAAATCAGACCACCAACTGACGTAGATTTGTGGGGGTGTGGCTACACGAGGCGTTTCAGGCAGGTCTGGGTGAGCATTCGCTTTTACATAGAATGACTCTTTTGTTCTCACACTTTCATTTCTGCAATTTTACGTGTCTAATACATGCATGAGCAACTTATAACACACCAAAGACACAGAAAAACACGTGTTCGCGCCATATGACCCCTTTAAACAGGCTGTTTTGAATGTAATATATTTTACGGTTGCGTCCTTCTTACCAGCTAAACAAACATCATGTACTTAAAATGAACATTTAAAAGCTCAAGCATAGAAGCTCTGGTTCAGAAAGTACACTGGTTTATTCCCAAAACATGACTTACACCTGTTTCTCCACACACCCTAATGGTACTTTAATGAGTCCAACACAAAGGTTCCTCTGTGTTGAGGTTGGTGTGTCTGTCCAAATATGTGAATATGTTCTTTTTTATCATAAAACTATTGGAAACCCAAACTTTGAGGTGATGAGCTGATCACTGATGCGTTTATAAAACGACAGACCTGCTGGTGCGCATCAAACTCTCCAAGGTGAACATCGCACAACGCTGTTAACATTTCATCACAGCCACTTGTAATTCTACCAAAAGATGAAGTTGTGAACTGCTTACCGAAATACTCCTTCTTCATGTGCATCTCGAGCTCTTTCTCCAGCTCCAGGGTGAGGGCCTCCAGGTGCCGCTCCGCCTGACTGGGGCCGCTGTCCCGGGACGGAGTGACCTGGTAAGGCAACTTGAAGCGCTGCGCCGGCGCTTTCCCGTAACCGAACTGCACGCTCACGTCCGAGTTCTGCGGCGGCTCTTCCAGCACGGGGAAAGTTTGAAGGTGGACGCGGCAGTTATGAGGGCCGTTTGGCTCCGCGAAGTCCTGCAGCAGCGCGTCCTCCGGTAAGCCGGGCGCCAGCATGGATGACCGCGGCGAGGGCAGCTGCGGCGAGGGCAGCTGGAGCTCGGGATACGCATTCATGGATCCCCGAGAGCTCCGCGAACTCCTGGAGCTGTGGCTGGATATGCTCGACCGGGGGCTCACCACGCAGCTGGCCGCACCGGCGGGGCGCGCGCCCCCGTCTTGACTGCAGATGCTGGACCGGGGGCTGGTCACCGGCACGCAGTGCATCGCGGCGACCTCCGGGTCGTGGTTACCCGCGGGCGTGAAGCGCGAATCCGAGTAGCTGGACCGAGGGCTGGTGGTGCTGGAATACTGGCTGGCCGTGCTGGACCTGGGGCTGATGTGTCGTTGGTCGTAGCCCATGCTGATGCCGCTGGTTCGGTTGCTGCTCGGTTTGCTCCCGTAATCGTAGCTGTTGAGGCTGGTTCTGGGACTGGAATGTTTACTGGTGTCACTGGCCGTGCTCGCGTAGCTGGACCGAGGGCTGATGACACTGTTGCCCTCGCAGTACTTCTCTTGGCCGGGTGACACGAGGCTGGACCGAGGGCTGCTGATGCTGGACCGAGGGCTCGTGTGCTTGCTCTGATCTTGAGACGAGTGCGACGAGGCCAAACTGGACCGGGGGCTCGTGGTCGTGTACCTGCCGTCGGGGTTGCCCATGCACATGCTGTTGCTCCTCACGCCCGAAACGGTCACCTGCTTGCCCAGCACGAGCCCGTCGTACGCGCAGCCGGTGCTGTATCTGTGTCCCTGCGCATCCGCGTGCGTGTATCTCCTGAGCCGGTCCGACGCGCCGCTGTAACACGGCAAGGCAACTTCAGATTTGGTGCAGTACGCATCGGGAGCGGGATAAAGCGCTTCCCTTTGCGGAGAACAGAAATCCAAAGGCACTGAGGGTCGGTTCCCGTTGACGGCGCGCACCGGAGCCGCGCTGTAGACTTTGTTCCCGGGCGCGTGAGGGGAGCTGCCATTCATTCGCTTACTTTTCTGCTCAGGTAACGTTAACGCGCCGGACTTGAAATCCGCGTCTGGGTAAACGTCAAATATGGAAAGATTCTCCATCAGTTTGCTCGCCCTGCGCCCCGGATCCTCGTCATATTCATCCATGTCGAGCGGCGGGACTGCGAGGCAAGTTGAGGGACGCCGAACGGGTGCGCGAGCCAACTACAACACAAACTGCATTTTACACGCAAATCACACGCGAAAAATGCCGCCTCGGGCGAGCCATCGTTGCCCGTTCCGTTCGCTCAGTCCTTTACCGTCATTTCGTCACGATACCCGATCCCCGCCCGTCGAATCGCGGCGATACGCGCGTCGTGACAAAGTTTCCACACAAGAGACCGTTTGTCAATCTCAGTTTTTGTGAAGTTGAAAGGTCTTCACAGTCAATGGCGCGCTCGCGGAGGAATGTACACTCTTTGATTTCCCGCGATTGTTCTCGAAAGCTTGTTTTCTGCCAATTCGAGTCCCGTAAAAATCCCCTCGTGGGGATCGCGACGAGCCTCGGGGGGTTTGGGGTGCGGCGACGGACGGGAAACGCTCGCGTGAAGCGACGGGAGCGGGACTCGTTTGTGCAGAAGGAATGCGCGGATGGAGACGGGCTGCGCTGCGGCGCTGTGGAATGTGGTTAATGCCGGAGAGAAACAATGATCGAGAGCTCAGCGAGGGGGAGAAGAAAGCTGAAAAAACTCCTTTGGAGGGTCTATGTGTGTCCACTTTCATCCAGATTACACATTTAACCACACAGATCAACCCCTTAGAAAATATATCCATTAATAAAACACATAACAAACCGCACGTGAAACACCCAAGTTAATGAACAACTCAGAACCGCCTATGATTCAATAGTTTATTACCGGGGTAGAAACATCATGTAATGCACCATAATCCTGCAGTATTGTCTTTCTTCTTACAATAACAAGTTATCATCAGTGTTATCTTGTGTGTACAGCAGTCCAGTGTTTGTATTAGTGGGGTAAAACAACTTATATGGTGTTAAAGGGACAAAGCTTTTTGCACAAAATGCTTTTTATTCATTAACAAGTAAGCAAAACCACAATCTTAAATGGAGCACATTTAAAAGTATAAACAGAAAATTTTAGGATTTTGAAAATAAGTGAAACTGAAAAAGTTATGGCATATACCACGAATAAAGATTCTGCACTTTTTCTGCTTTTTATCTGTCTGTCAGCTTACATTCTGTCATTAAACCAAAAGACAAACATACTAAAAGATTCTCAAATCCATGTACAGTTTGGCCTCCACTGAACTGTATAATCTTGCCGATTTGTTCACAACCTTTCATTGTAAACCCAACTTTATTTAGCACACTACACAACAAAACAGAAATTATTAGAGGAATTTTTTTGTCTCTTAATTCAGTCAGGTCAGTATAAACCTCACACATAAGGCGCGGTGCTAAAACTGATGTTACAGCATGTATTACTGTCCCACAACAGGCAGAAAAGAAAGAATCAACGCTGCAAACACCACAACGATCAAAACATCTAAAATGAGTTTCTTTATTGATGACTGTCCGTGGGTTTTCCCGTGACCTCTGATTCGAAACCACTGCACAACCTCTTCCAGGTCATGCTTTTTGGGCTCGTATCCCAGCTCTTCTTGTGCCTTGCACATACTGAAGTAATGGGTGACGCCCGTCTTGTAGACCTCCGTACAGGTCAGGAGGGGCTGGAAGTTATAGATCTGACCGATGACATGGTGAACCATCTCGGTCAGGAATGCAAAGAGGTATATGAGAGATATCGGGAGTCGAAGTGTTGGGAAGGTGTATCCCAGCCCCTCCACCAGAGGCCTGAAGAACTCGAAGTTGTTGACGGGTCGTCCGTCAGATATGAAATAGGGCTGACCGGCGGCGCGGTGTTGACGCTTTTCAGTGAGCGCTTCTGCAGCTAACAGGTGTGCGGACACCAGATTATCCACATGGACAAACTCAACAAGACTCTCAGGGTCCCCGTACACAAACCTAAAGATGCCCTTTTCAATGTAACTGACTATTCTAGGCAGGTGTCTTTGCTCCCCGGGGCCGTAAATACCAGCTGGACGCAAGGCACATGTCTGTAGTACCCCAGAGCCATTCTTCAGCGGTGAACCGTTGGCTTTCAACACCTGCATCTCAGCCACAGACTTAGTTCTGGAATAGTGATCAGGGTGGAGGTGTAAGGGTAAATAAGGCAAACTTTCATCACCGTTCCTAATCACCTGACCTCCGAACACTACGTTATATGTGCTCGTGTAGACCAGTCGAGGGACGCCGTGTGCCACGCACGCCCGGAGGACGTTCTCCGTCCCCTGTACGTTCACTTCTTCGATTAGTTTGTGTTTGAGTTGCTCTCGCCCTGACATCCCATAGGAGGCGATGTGGAACACACAGTGAACGCCCCGGACTGCATTTTCCACCTGTGTGTAGTCACGGATGTCTGCCTTTGTGAATTCGATACCCTCTGGCAACTCCTGACTCGGGGGCCTCACATCAAAAAGCACGACTTTTGAGGAGTTTTTGAAGAGTGCACAGGCAAGACTGAAAGAAAAATAATTACAAATAAGAATTATTCATTATATTTCTGAAAATGAATACATCTGTTACTTCTATAGATACTTGAAAAAACAGTCTTTGGTCCGGTGTTTGTTCAGTGTGTTAGTTTGTAAAGTTTTTAAATTAGAGCTCATGCAATTCAAGCAATTATATAACGTTTAGATTTTTGATTCTGAAGAAACTTTTGTTTACGTGATGATTTGATGTCCACTCTAAAATCTGAGTACTGAAGCAAAACCAGTATAGAAGCACATGATATTATGGCGCCATCTAGCGTTCGTCATGCTGCAAATGAGGGTTATATGATTTTAAATAAATACAATAATTATGAAACACTGCGAGTCATAAAATCATACCGGAATCCAAAATAACCTCCTCCACCGGTTATAAGGACGATGCCTTTTCGGTCCACTTCCATTGTGTTAAATCTACACAGAGAGAAATTCTGCAAAAAAGTAAAATAATATTTATAAAAACAGCAATAATATAATTATTTTGTACTTTTCCACAAGGATTTCTAACGTTACTGCTTATACTGTATACATGTAAATTTAATAGAGAGAATAAACGTAATTTCAGCAAAATTCCAAAGTCAGTTCGGGCTTAAAAATAACGACGTTTAGGTTATAGCCTGCAGAACAGCCGCAGTGAGTTATTGTGAAGATTTGTATTGCAATATATCTGCATTTCATGCAATTGTGTAACATCAATGTACTCCTTTTTTAATAAACACGAGTTTGCTGTTATTTTTATGCATGCAAATAACATCGGTCGAGAGGAAGCGCCATGTTTTATTGTCTGTAAAACAGTTAAACGTATGTGATAGTAATAAAACAAATATATAAGTACCAATAAAAGAACACATACCTGACGATCGTTCTTTGAAGAATCATTCACAAGAGTGTCAACGAGCACTTCCTGGGATACGCGTAAATGGGCGGGACTGAATAATACTTAATTTCATTGGATACGCCTGGGCTATGCCTTGCTGTGATTCGATGAGAATAAACTCGGTCCAAAGTATAAGCAGCCTGTGATAAATAATACATTTACATTATTAGAGCAAATGTAGTGTTTTCTGCAACTTGTCGACTGTCATAGCAAATAAAAGAAATAAAATGACTGATTAGAAAAGATCAAAAAAGTTTCTCTTCAGTTATAATGCTTGCATCGTGCAGTATACCTTTTAGGCAGTAATATCCTGCACTGTTTAGAAACAATAAAACTAATACATTTATATAGTAGTAGTAGTATCAATATGTGCACAATCAAATTATACATACAATATTGCGAAGATTTCAACACGCACAATAAACAGTAGAGAAACATACCTCAATGGGGATAAAAATAATAATTCAATAATAAATAAAAGATTTACGTCAGCAAACGAGTGTAACGATCAGTAATTCAGTGGGGGCGTGACCTATTCCATGATGGGCGTGTAGGTGATGTTGGGGGCGTGTCGAAGCGGAAGCGCAAGCAGGCAATGTAGCCCCTCTCCGTTTCCACGATGCGTTTGATAACCTAAAGCGACCAAGTTCGTGTCACACCCCTGGAATACGTTTCGTGACAGCGCGCGACGGGCTATACGTTTCTCGCGTTCATATCTACGCAGTTTGGCATCCTTTCGCGAAACGTGAACATGGCCGCACTGCTTCCCGAGGTTCGAGGACTTCAAGCGGATGAGGTTCGTGTCACGTCATGTGATATGTTATGTCAGACACATAGACTCCCGTTTCATGTTTGTTTGGTTGAATTGGATATTCGATATTAGTAGCTTAAATGTCACCTGAGCGACAATCTATAGTTCTTCTTTATTTATGGCATCTAATGGACATCCGCTGGATCTTGAAGAGAAAGTTGGCTGATGATTCCAATCACATATTTACTAATAAACAACACTTATTGTTTATGTTCTCTCTCAGTTTATGGTTTTGTAATGATTCCACAGATTTGACATACGACCATGTGTTTTACTTTGATGGGAACTGTCACTGTTGTCTTGTGACTTTTAATTGAAATATTGCGCAATGTCTTACGTCTCGTGAGCTATTATGGCCACATGACGTCATGCCAAATGAGGTCAGACTTATTATGTTGTGCGTGTATTGTATTATTAGAAGTAGCATGTGTATAATCAATACTGAAATGTTTGTTTTAATAAATGAAATTTGTCGTATGTTTAGTGTTGTCTATTAGCGTTGGCAGACTTTCTTTTCTACGAAAGCTGACAAATGATAATGTCTGTTTAAGTTATATTTATGTGTTGGCTATTAATCATATAAATATTTGCAACAGAATGAATCCAGAATCTTAAGGGTAAAAGTCATCGCTGGAATCGGGCTGGCCAAGAAGGACATTCTGGGTGCCAGGTCAGTATCACAGGTTGTGTTGCGTGTTTGTTGAGCAGAGACACTTTTACACCTGAAGTGTCGTGATAGACAGACATTTCACCTCTCAGCACTTCACATTTTGTCATCTTCTCTTAAAAACCTGTGTCATTTATTCATTAAGGCCGTTGGACACAGGATGATTTACTCGTTTTTTTAATAGATCAGCATTGATTCAGGTGAAGCAAACACCTTTGTCGTTGTGGTACATTGAGGATGTGTGATGTGTCCACCTGCTCGGCCTCTGCCAGCATCATTCTCGTGTACACACTAGCAGTTTGTTATGAACACATCAGGTAGTTTGTTTCTGCCTCATGCATCCTGCGTGACGGAGGTTCTTGTTTGGGCAATCTGCCACTCATGCAGGCGTTTATCTTTTCCTAAACAACGCTCTTTGTAGAAATAAGTCGTTTCCAAGTGAGAGGAAATCTGAGCTCAGTTTATTATTCTTCGATTTTCGCTGACGTTTCTTCGACATCAAGGAAGAATGAGCAACTCTAGTAGTTCAACCTGGAATCAAAGTTCACCCTATTTACTTAACTAATGCGCTTTATTTCGCATTATTATTCCAAATGCAAACTGTGTTTTTCCTCTTAGACTTTTATCAAAGTAACTCTGAACTTACTTACCCTGATGTCGGACAGGCCATGTGGCATTCTGCTTAATGTTAACCTAAACTGCTTTTTATTTGTTGTTTTAGGCTACTCTTGTATGTAATAAAGTTGTCAATAATGAAGACTTTCTGTAGTTTTTCCATAAATGCAGTAAAAACAACAGCAATAACGACAAAAAATGAACAAAGACACAAGACTTGTTTATTAACGTAATGAAATATTTGTTTTTTGAGACGCATGTTTGCGAGGCTGTTGGTGAGAGCAGGACAGTAGATGGCAGTGTTTATTTGAGTCCTGTCTGTCCTTGAGTTTAGTCGTTCTTATTTTCACCGAAAAACCCATCAGTATCTGTACATACTGTAGCATCTTTCCTTCTGTGTAACGCTGTCTTTGTGTTGCCGCCGTGATATTCAGAGAAACATTTAGCCGCTCGAATGAAACGTTAACGGATTGTGAACTGCTTCCAGCTGATGTTGTGTGTAGGTTAAGATGGTGAAGGACGCGACCCCAAACCAATTCCTCCCAGCCCAGTCTGCAGTTCATGTGTTTTTGTTACATATTTTCAAAATGTGGGTTTATTTTTGCTGAAAGCTTATGCTTCATGAATATTTTTCTTTATTGACTGTGTTTAATTCAGCGAGTTTAGTTCAGCATCGTGTTTGTCGTGCCCAGATCTCAGTATTCTTAAATTCTTGTAGATGACAATGCGGATAAATATGTGAACCTGACCTCATTTCAGAAATACTCACTGGCATTTCTCAAACCTGAGATCATTATTGTTTCCGTTTGCGTAACCGTTTGTTTTCTTTTCATCTCCAGTGACCCGTACACGAGGATCTCTCTGTATGATCCAGTGAATGGAGAAATCACCAGCCTGCAAACCAAAACCATTAAGAAGGTAAACCCTCATTTACTGTCGTGTACAGAAGTCAACTCTTCATCAAGAGTTTAACACCGTCTCTCTTCTGCTGTCTTTAGTCGTTGGATCCGAAGTGGAGTGAGGAGTTCTTCTTTAGAGTAAGTGCACTGCTGGTCAGAGATCAGTGAAAATCATCTGCCGCTCTCATTCTGTTTGCTGTTTGTGCTGTATTATCTCAGGTCATGATTGACCCCAAATCAAATCGAAGTCTTTAAAAGCTTCACGTTTATTTGAATGAATCGCACACATTCGAGTAGATCTGAGGTAAAGCACAATGTAGGGTTGGGTGATGTCTACCAAATTGGCGTCGGACGATGCCTACAGTGAAACATCGCGATGGACGATGACGTCGGGGGGCGGGGCGAGGTGGGGGTTGGGCTATATCATAGACTGTCATTTGACCCATCTCATACATAGGGCGCTATCGTAAACTCCGCTCAATGCGGCGCCAGTTTTTTGCTAGTTTTAGCCCGACGCGCTTTAACCTCTCGTTAATGACTCATTAAGAGAATAGGGCGCCGACCATTTTTCCCGTCGTTAAACTAGCAAAAGTGTTTGGTCCTATAACTCATACCTTTAAGCAACAGTTATGATTAGAGGATAAAGAAAAGAGGATGCTTATGGAACGTTTCCAACTCATCATTTGTCATTGTAAATACCGTACGTACAGCGGACTTTACACTGAGGTATTATCGTACAGTGAGATTTTGATATTGTTACATCCTATCATTTAACGTCAGTTTAACATCGTTTGACAACTCTCGTAAAGATGCTTTTACAGTAACCTGCGGTTTTATTTTTTTACAGAGACGGTGACAGAGCTTTAATTGTGATGAAAATATTGACACAATGAAATAGACCTTAGTTGTGTCCCAAATGACATGTTATACACGATGCACTCAACTATGTAGTGTATGTATTTAAGAAGGGTAGTATCGTCCCACATGGAATACTAAACGGTTTTATACTAACCAGAAGTATCGGTTTCCCAGACGAGCGCAAATGATGTCTGGCGAAAATCTATTTGTCCATTGTACATTTAATGTAGTTTTCATGTGTTTTGCCCAGCATGACTTGTCATCATCAGATTGAAGCGTTATCACTCTGCAGGAGAACTTCGCTCGAGCAGCGTCCGATAGCCCCGCCTCCCTTCCGCTACCTAAGCGAAACTGCGACCGTTGAGTGCGTGAAGTGTCCAGAGTTCCACACTTCATATTTTCGGTTAAAAACGTGCATCATCCGGGTACTTAAAGTGCACTTCTTTTTTGAGAATTTCCAATGTCAACGCACTACTTCTCACACTATTTATACTACAAAATGGCGCAGAATAGTGCATAAGTGCACAATTTGGGACGCACCTCAAGTCTTCTTTTCTTCTTGAATTTTTCGATTTTGAGTTTGGGGTGAAAAGTGACTCACATGTGAGATGAAGACTTGTGTTCTGTGTGATGTCATGTATTCGTGCACATGTGACCTCTACATACACGTGCAGTACAGTAAACATCAGCTGGTTAAATGTTAACTCACATATTGCGTATTTGTCACATTCCAGATATGATTAATGATACGCCAGTAATTCAGTTATACCAGATATACTAAATGTGTTGTTGTGTAAGTTATAAAATGTTTTATTTTTTATTTTCTTGAGAAAATTATTAAGTGTCTATTAAGTCTTTATAAAAAAACCATAACTTATGTTCTGTAATATACGTGATGTGTGTGTTGGTCTTGGCTCAGAACAATGTTTACGCTAATCTGAGAGATGTAGAAACAAGGACGAGCCGGTCCTGTGAGATATCACATGACCATCAATTAAATTGACACAGGATTATTTTTAACCTGTACTGTATGATGGCTTAGAATCAATGTCACAGATGTCATGTTATGTCATGTTACTTGAGCTACATTTTATTTCAGATTTATTTTTCAAATAATAATAATAAGGTCTACACTTGATTTCAAACAATGAATTTTTCACTTAGTATTTTTGTCTTGTTTTCCAGTACAAATATTTCTTAAAGAAAGATACATTTACTTGATAAACAACGTGACCTACTCTTGATTTTTGAAAGAAAATATAAAAAAGCAAGTACATTTGTTTAAAAGAAGAAGATAAACTTGAATTAAGTATTTAATAAAGAGGTCAATCCGGTCATGTAAGATATCACATGACCGTCAATTAAACTGACACAGGATTTTTTTTTAGCGTGTCATGTTATGTGAACGTCCAGCTCGACGTTCCTCTGTAACTTATAAATGATGACAGAATTGTAATTTTTCACTTGCACTCTTCCTAAAATAGAATCCATCTTTCAAGTTCAAAGGAAATGTAATCAGGCATGGGAATTAAACGTAAAAGCTGTTCTGTTTGGGGTGTGTGTGATAAGAGATGCGTTCCCCTGCTGTGAGGTCAGAGTTTAGGGGTGGCGGGTCAGGAGTTGGGTTACGGGGTCCGCTGGAGCTTGGGGCACCTCTTACATTCCTTCTGCTTTTCTCGCTGTCATGTGACCAACTGTGACGCATTTACTGATGTGCTTAGCATCTCTCTTACATTCTCAGAACGGACGGACAGATGCGGTGCAACATCAATATAAGGTCCTCTGGAAACAGAACGCAGCACGTCATGGGATTGGATTAGATAAGAAAGTGTCAATATTTTGAAGGAAAACAGCACGAGCATGTTTTTAATTTTGAAATAATTTGCTCATGAGAATGAAAATGCATATGGATTCTCTCTTATTGTCAAACATTAGTTCATCCACTAAAAATCACGTTGACGTGAGTTGGAAAAACTGCTTTTTTTAAGAAAAGCTCTAACATTATTTATCATTCATTTAAAGGAAGTACATGAATGTTTTACAATAAATAAATACAATCAATTGAATCATTTACTCGCCCTCACGTCATTCCAAACCTGTTTGACTTTCTTTCTTCTTCAGAACACAAAAGAAGATAGTTTGAAGAACGTTGACAACCAAACAACACTGAACCCCATTGAGTTCCACTGTACGAACTCAAAACCACCGATACATTTCTCAAAATATCTTCTTTTGTGTTCCACTGAAGAAAGACAGGTTTACAATCAATGAATAATGAATAACTGATGACCGAATGTTTATTTGTGGGTCAACTGTCCCTTCATGATATTTGGTGGTGTCCAACACTTTCACACCCCAGTGAAACACAAAGAGTGACCGTCACAGTGGCTCCTCGCACTTCTGTAATGCATGAATCAGAGCTATAATGATCCGGATTGCAGCTTAGAAAAGGTTTCGTCCTATTTGTGATGTCCAGCGCTGGCCCAAATACCAGCACGGGGACGACCGACTGATACTCTGTCTGGACTTTACAGGCATGTGCTTATGAGTCACTGGCCATTTACAGACGTCAAGAGATATAAATGTAACGTTCTGTACATTAAGTGGACGTTGATAGATATTTTTTGTTTGTTCTCCTTTACAGGTGCATCCCAGGAAACATCGCCTTTTATTTGAGGTGTTTGATGAAAACCGATTGGTACGTATCTCAAATTGATTTTACAAACTTAACGCATTTTTATATCGCATATTGTGTATTGCATTATTTAGTTGTTGCGTTTCAGTATCACACAGTCCTAGTTTCAAATTCTCATGGTTTTGGATTTTGTTGTTCATAAATTTTCAATTGTCCATTTTGTTGTAGCTGTATGGATTGGCAAACATCTGTCTAATAAAGCAAAATTGTTTGGCGTGATGACTTATTTGGCCCAACAGTGGCTGCGTTTACAGTGGAAATGTAGTTGAGCAGTTAGTGTCAGTGTCGTGTCCAGGTGTGTAAAATCAGCAGCGTTGAGTGTGTAATGAATGAACAAGGATGCCTTTTAGCAAGTAGCCACCATAAAGCTCAGGTGTGAGAAATAAAATCTACCCCGGGGGGCTGTTATGTGTGAAAAGTAACTGCTTTAACGCACACAAAAGTGAACGAAGCGTGACCGGCATGTGTGTATGTGGGGGGGGGGGTTCTCCGTCACGCTGCTGCCGTCCCACCTGAGCCGTGCGGAAGGTTAAACAAACTCATGCATAAAAGACCCAGTGTTCACGTGAGAACAGTACATCTTGATAAGATTATAAACCACATTCACCTTCCAGTTACTAGATATAGAAAAAACTGACATGTCGTTGCTAGAATGTGTTTGTTGGATTGTATGAGGGTCATGAATCAAGCATGCATGCTATTTCCATCTCTTGAGGAGTATGATAGATTACAGTAAATGATGACACATCATTGAGGCCTTCAGGTGGATTTAGTACTGCAGTCTGAATAATTCTTTCTTTAGTTTTATTGTTTTAATAGTTGTTTGATTTAGCTTTTATTTTAATCTTTTTCGTTTTCATTTTAATTTGGGTTAAATTTGTAGCCGTTGTGTGATTTTGTCATTTTATTATTATTTTTAATATGTAAGTTTTAGTTCAGTTAAATATTTTAGTGTCTCGACTTGAGCAACAATTTATTTTTCAAATTATAATAATTAGGTCATAACTTGATTTCAAAAAATGAAATTTTCACTTAGTATTTTTGTCTTGTTTTCCAGCACAAATATCTTAAAATTCTTAAAGAAAGATATGTTTACTTGACAAACAAAGTGACCTCTAAGATATAAACTCTTGATTTTTGAAAAGCAAGTACATTTGTTTAAAGGAAGTATGTAAACTTATTTAAATATTTAATAAAGAGATAAAACTTAATTTATTTTTCAGAAAACAAAACTTATATTGTTTCTGAATATTTAGGTTTAAAACTTTTTAGATATTTGTATTGGAAAACAACACAAACATACCAAGTAAGAAATGCATTTTTTTTTACAGTGAATTTACAAATGTTTTTAACCATGGTTGGGTCAAATATGAACAAATCCAACCATTGGTTTAATTTGACCTAGAGCGCTTTTCCACCATCGCGCCAAATCGTTCTCGTTGCTGAATCGTTGCAACGTCTCTCCGCGCATTCATTAGCACGTTCCGAGCCGAGAACAGTTTGTAATTGTGCCGTGTCGAACCAGGCTCACGTGGAAACACAACTGTAACCGTTTCAGACTGTGCTTAGAACGGTTCGGCGCGATGGTGGAAAAGCGCTCCTAGATCCATATTTGAGCCAACTTGAATCTCACGTTTTGTCACGTTACAGCAGACACAGATTTAAAACCTCTACAACATAATCTTCCATTTGCAATATTTCTGGATTTAGAGTTTATTTGTCTTCATGTGAAGCTAAGGAGGTTTTACGTCTTGTGTTAACTGCAGTTCTCCCCGCTGCAATTGGCTGTGATTGATGAGATGGCATTTCTGTGACAGAAGCGGGTCTTAAATGGCTGTGACACGGGGTGTCAGATGACACGTGATGTGGCACATGTCCATGACTAGCTCGAAGGCTCTTATTCGGCACAAACAGGCTCATTACTCTGTTAGTTTTAAAGACGGACCGAGTAAGTAGATGAAGCTATCGTGCCTTTAAGCGGCGCTCGCTCGGAGCTGCAGAAATAGGCCGAACGTTCTGTTTACGAGCTTGGTGCTTTCAACAGCTCGTAACGCCCGCTTCTCCACACATACTGCTGAATTCAAAGTACGGATGCCGTTCGGAAACCCGGTCCCACTGGTTCGGTACAAAATGATGCCAGAACCCATTTCACTTTATTTCCTGTAACTCTATCCCGGTGGGGTAAAAATATTAGCAGAAACTCTAGACCGTCTTCTGCTGGAGGAGGTTGCAGGCTGTTCCACCTCGCTCCGTCCTGGCATGCATGCAGATTGTTGTTTTTTTCTGCATTGACCAGCGGCAGGGCTTCAGGGGGTTGGAGGGGGGTTCTTGCGAAACCGCAGAAGGAGCAGCTGATATGCCAGAGGAGAGGGTTTCTTTCTGCTTGAAACAGTTGACTCTGTGAGGCTCAGCTGGTGACGGTATAGTCCTCTCTGTTACCCGCTGTTTTTATGTTGCGTTTGACCTCACATGTCCGGTAGCTTCTGAAGAGCTTCGGGAGGAATGTCGGTTGTCACCGCTGCTATTTTGGCTATGCTGAGCTGCTAATGATCGGGACCGGGAGCAGTCACTGTGCTGGGTTCTTTTATTTCTTATTTTATTCCACGAGAAGGCTTGCCATGTCGTGCTTTCCTCCGAAACCCCGTGGACTAGGACCCTAGACCTCATGGCACGACAACTGCGATTGCATTTCGCTTCGAGGCGAAGCAACACGGACCCTCTGTCAGAGAGTTGCACTCGTGTTGAGGACTGCACGCTGACTGCTGGCAGCCGGAGCTCCACTGAAGGACTGGCATGTAGCTCCGTTCACGTGAAGGTGACACCAGGACAGCTGTCCCTGGCTTTGCCACCCTTGTCACCAGAGTATGGTAATTTACAGCGCCACTCCACTGTATTTATTCCCAAGGTAAACGGAAGCAGAAAAAGCACGCTGCAGGTCTCCTTGCAGCCCTGCAAACAGAGCGGCGACGCAGACGAGGGAGAGATCGCAACCTGCGACGGCGGCAACGGGAACACGTATGATGGAGGCTCTTGTAGCAGCAGCACGGCGAGCGATGCAGGTTACTGCAGCAGCAGCAGCATCTTCGAATCGGACGTCCCGGAGCGCAAGACGGCTCAGGACAGGGTCGTCTCGCGGCGGAAGGCGAGGGCACCCCTGCGTCGCTGCTCTTCTCTGGTGATTTTCCCACGGAGCCCCTGCACCACGCCGCCCGCATCCCCCGTCAGTCCCGTAGCATCTCCCATGATCCCTCCGCTTCCTCCATCTGCACGAGGGTCCTTTCAGACATCGCATCAGATGCAGCTGTCCAGTGCCGATACGGCGCACGATGACGCGTCAAAGGGATACGTCGCCACTGCGGTCAACGGTCTGCGGATGTCCAAAAGCAGCTGCACGTCTGCCGAGCACAGAGACGCCAAACCAATCGTGCATTTCAGCGTGCTGCCGGAACCGGAGCGAACGGAAAGACACTCCAGCGCTTTACTGCGACTTCCTTCAGGGAAAGGAAGTTCAGCAAAGACGAAACTTAACATTGACTCTTCCAAACCTCCCGACTGCCCTCAAACAGACGACGCGCCTGAAGCTCAGAAGGTGAAGCTTTTCCGCAGCACCTCAGCCTGTATGCTGCCCAGCGGAAGGTCGGAAAGAAGACACGATACCTGTCCGACCGGCAGTAATTCAGAAAAACCTTCAAAAAAAGACTACCGGCATGTTCTTCACAGGAGCATTTCTTTGGATGTTCCCTGTGCTAACACCGAGATATCTTGTCACGTTTCGAATGCGCCACACGTACACTCCAGGAGTGGCCCGCCGCACGTACACATCCATGTGTCTCACGGCACCAATGCAAAAAAACCAAACAACAACGCAACCGACCAAACGAAGGATGATCCAACCTGTGTGGAGAGAAGAGCAACAGTAAGCCTTTCTATCTGATCGCATGTGAAAGATTTTTATTGCATAAAAGTGTCATTTGCCTTCTTTAAAATTATTAAAGTTCATAAGTGTAGGGTGAGTCTTTAACTTTTTTTTGCTGGAGTTGTTTTTTCTCTTTAAATTGCATGTCATGAAAAAGTTGTTTTGACATCTGAATGTTGTTGCTGTGGTTTGTGTATTTTGTAATGAGTTGCATTCGACTCCTTTCTATTGAAACATTTTAAAAATATAAAAGAATCGATTGATCAGATGTTGCTCTTTCATAGCTCAGAAGATCTGATGGAGTTCTCAAGTGCGTTTCATTTATGCGTCAACTTTGTCTCAAATGTTTCTCCAAAAAATGTTTCGCCCAAGAATTGTTTAGGAGAAATAAAAAGAGAATCACATGTGAGTGTAATTGTTAAACAACACATGAAGAGTCTGGAGGTGTAAATGAATGTAGATTGTAGAGGTGAAATAATCAGGATTTGAGTAAATGTGATGAGAAATGTTTGAGTTCATATTGAGATCTTAATAATATTGACTTTTGATTTCAGACGAGACAAATCTGAGCTCAGTTTGACACATTGTCGACATCTCTTCTCAAACTCTCATGACACACACATTTGTCACATTTCTGACTCTTTTTCTCACAGATGAGACTTGAACAAAAATTCTCTTCGGGTTGACAGATTGTGAGATACTTGCAGACATAATTTTGCAGAGCTAATTTAACTTTTAATGGGTGATGGCTGTAAATTCACACAGTCTAACGTGAATCAAACATTCAGCAGTATTGCGCAAGTAGACTTGCACACAGATAAAATGTCAAAATTAAACCCGAGCGTCTGAGCGCACGTGTTGTATTTTATAAGACGTTTTCTTTATTGATGTGGGAGGTGTAAGTATCTCAGTGATAACGATGACTCTCCTCCAGCCCCGGCTCTATAAATACACAGGCTTTCAAATATTCTGCTCGACTCCAGCGAGTCTGGCCGTACAGCGCGCTGCTCAGCTCTCTGGATTCAACATGATACGCCGGGACTGCACACGGCCACTCTCAGCTGTTGGGCCAAAGGTCAGCTGAGAGACGACTGATAGGTGGAGGCGGCGACTGAGCCGTGCCAGTCCTCTTCTGTTAAGGATAATGTGTTCAGTACCCAGCGGGACGTCCCGCAGCCGCCGCGTGTTTTCAGAGCATCAGGTGTCTCACTCTCTTACCCCTCGACTCATTCATTTGCACATTCTTGGTCACTTTAACAACGTGCTGGAAACAAGTGACACATGCAGTTCACAGTAGCTGTAAACTTTATTGTCACTGTGTGTGCGTGCGTGCGTGCGCGCGTGTGTATTTGTATAATATCGTGCATGTGTGTGTTGGTGTGCTAAAGGTTTGTTAAATGATTGTGTGCGTGTGTTTGGTAGTCGATGATTGTGTGTCTGTTCACTAGGGTTTATTTGCGTGTGTGTGTTTGTGTGCGTGTGTTGTGTATTTCCACAGTGGTTTGTGTGTTTGTTAAGCTCTTGTCAGTCATCAGAGCTCTACCTGTAACCTCTCTCCTCTAATGGTGCCTGACAACTCATCAGATTGATGAAAAGAATGAAGAACGGCAATTCATCAGAGCTTCTTCATAAAAACATCGTTCATCTTCAGTCAAAATAAAATAAAAAGAATCAAAGTGTCTCCTTTCTTTTTGATCGTCATTGAGGCTGCACAAGGCTTTGTTTAGTATGTGAATGTAAACTCATTTCTTCAGGTGTCGTTTGATGACACGAGTGTGAATGAAGGTTTATGATGTGCTGCTACATTTACAGGATGAACCGTGTGACCTTTGTAGTTTGAGTGAAGTTGTGTGTTATCTGCAGGACGTGAACCAGCGGTCACGCTTCTCTCGTAGAAGAAAATGTTCCTCTTTCATCTTGCGTCATTACGTCTTCTCTTCAGACGTTTTCTGTTTTCCTCTCATTAGCGGGACAGACGAGGTCAAACGGATCTGACCACAGCAGCAACTTTTACTGTGCTGTCCTCTTTGAAAGTCTTTCAGGACTATATTGTAGTATTCTATTCTATTGTGTTGGGTTTTACTTTTTAGATTTAGTTTGTCTGAATAGTTGTGCTAACATCAGCAGACTTCTCGTGACGCTGACTCTGGTGCTTTAGCGTGGTGAGGTCCAGTGTTTTTCATGTGGCGGAGTGACAGAATTACTCTGTGGTTTGACCTGAATTCAGAACAAACAGGCGAACGGTGACGAATGAGGGAAAACATCTGTGTTAATGTCGTTGTTGAGCTCTGAACGCTGTACGAGAATAAAATGATCGTTTGAAAGCAAAGCAGTCTCGTGATGTTGATGGACCTATTTCAGTGCTAAATAACCAAACATCAGAACGATGAATCTTTAATGCCTGGTTTATGTGACGTGTGTTTGACGTGTCACGTTGCTTTAGTTGGTTTAATGATAGCGTGTGTGTAAAGATGGGTGTAATTTTGTTTAACAGGGAATGAAAGCCAGCGCGGGCTGGAAAACACTTCAGTGGGAATGATTTTGCTCTGAAAACAATCTCTCTTTCTGTTCTGGCCTATTTTTACATTCACTTTATATGTCTCTCTACCTTCATAAAGCCTCATATATATGTGACCCTGGACCACAAAGCCAGGCACAAGGGTCAATTATGAAATTGAAATTTGTACATCACATGAAAGCTCAATGAATAAGCTTTCCATTGATGTATGGTTTGTTAGGGTATGACAATATTTGGAGATCTGAGGGTGCAAAAAAATCTAAATATTGAGAAAATCGCTTTTAAAGTTGTCCATGCAAGGGCTCAACCAAAAAGGACTGCCGATGACAAACATGTCATTGTATCGTAACGAAAGTTTATAATTTGCACGTTTTTATGCTCATTTAAATATTCTTAAAAGATGCAAAAGAGAACTCGATTCTGTTCTTACGGGGTGTTTAAAATAAATAAATATGCAAACGGCCAGAAAGCCGCAACACAGACAACGTGCAAAATACTGAATTGAGTTCTCTTTCATGTCTTCTTACTCTTAAACGGACAAATGCACATAAAATGTTGCCGAAATGCCCATATTAGCAAGCATCCTTATAAAAGTAATCCATTATGTCTTAAATAAACGTAAACCGTTTGGAAGCAAAACGCATGCAATCTCTTAAAGGGGCAGCAGCATAATAAAGATCTTTTTAATGTTCATCAAACAACAAAGGACGAAGACAAAATCACTCAGCTCTTGACTGATTGAATTATAATTTACAGGCCCGGTTTCATAGACAAGGCTTAGCCTAAGCCAGGACTATGCCTTAGTTAATTTAGGCTATTTAAGTCGCTTTTATTAAAATGCTTTATAAGAATCCCCCTTACTGATGTGCATCTTGAGACAAAACAATGGCACTGACATATGTTAAGATATGTCCCGGCAAGTTATTTTCAGTTAAGATAGCTCAAAATTAATTTTAGTCTGGGACTAGTCTTAAACCTTGTCTGTGAAACCGGGGCATAGCAAGATAAAGTAAGATGTATTCAATATTTCATTCAAAACACTGATTATTTGTTTTTGTATATTTGTTACAGAATACTTTGATCACTTGTCTTATTTTATCACTTTATTTGAAATTACAGTGAGTTAGGCTAATAGTTTTTTATGGTACATAGGTAAAGGTATTACATAGGTAAAACAACAAACAAATAACTAGACAATATTATTTAGTTCTAATAACTTTTTTTGTGGTGGGGACAGTGAAAACTTTGGCAGGGCCAGTGAAAATTTGAATCACTTGCCTGACCGGGCCAGTAGAAAAAAGGCCGTTGCTAAGAAGAAACAGGTTTGTTTCAATGCTGTCTATGGGCTCACCGCTGTAATGATGTTGTAGAGAGTAGAAGAACCTGAAATTCTCACATAGAGACCAAACTTGAGTGGCTCATTCCTAAAGAGCGGCAGCAGTGAGCGAAGTTTGTAGGCATGTTTCCAGCCCATTTTTGTTCACGATTTTGCTGCATCCACTCACAAAAGTAAAGTTTTGACATATTTACGGTAGGAAATTTACAAAATATCTTCATGCAACACGAAGATTCTGTGTGTTTTGTATGTTGCTGTGGTTGCTCGAGAGTTCAAGTGGTTGTTAAACGGACAGTTCACCCAAATTGAAAAATCACATGTGGTTTAAACATTTGACTTCAGTGGAACACAACAGAAGATATTTTGAGAAATGTGTCTGTGGTTTTGTGTTCATACACTGGAAGTCAACGGGGTTCAGTGTTGTTTGGTTATCAACGTTCTTCAAAATATCTTCTTTTGTGTTCTGCAGAAGAAAGAAATTCATACAGGTTTGACATGACATGCGAATGATGACAGAATTATCCTTTATTGTGATTTTTATTATTTCAGGGTTTGCTGAATTTCATTCCGTTCTCATCTTAATGTTTCTCTTTAGACGAGAGATGACTTTCTCGGACAGGTGGATGTTCCGCTCCATCAGATCCCAGTGAGTGTTTGGCCATCTTAATTTATAGCGTGTATTAAACACATGTTTTATTTTTATTGAATCTCCCGACTTGTGTTGTGTTATTAATTCAATGTAAATGTAGGTGTCGGCTGTTAATTTTAGGAGGTCTGCCTCACGTCTTCAAGAGTCGCTCCCATTTTAACACGCCATCGTAAAAAAGTGAGTCATAATGAGCTTTTGGAAAAGCTCATTAGGACTCACTCAGACATTAAAATTGAACATTAAACACTGTGTTGGCTAAGTGTTCATAAACATTAAGTCTGAAGCTATTTTCAGCATTGCTTATTATTAAAATAAAGTTGAACATTGGAAGAACGTTGAGTTGAATGACACAATGAAGCAGTGTGAAGACTGATTTCAGTGTTTTTGTCATTTTTATGTCTGCAGACTGAAAATCCAAATGCGGAAAGACCCTACACATTCAAGGACTTTCTCCTGCACCCGAGAAGGTTAGCGGACATTTTAGCTGTGCTTTTTACCTCCTGAATACCTGCATGTTTTATCTCCAACTGGTGTCATTCTGTTGTTGCCGATACGCCCTTTGATGTTGTGTAGCCGTGTGCTGTTGTCATTTGAAACATGTAGATGTCAACACTGTTGATACAGTTGAGTTGAGTTTTGTGTCTTTGGTGTTGATGTTCTGTTGATGTGTCTGTGTTTATCACAGTCACAAGTCCCGGGTGAAAGGTCATCTCAGACTGAAGATGACTTACCTGCCCCAAAACAGCGACACAGAGGACGATCCGGCTGAACAGAACGAGAGTCTGGATGTAAGATACTTCATGTTACCAACACGTTCACTTTTTGATTCTTATATGACCTGAAAGAATTGTACATGACAACGGCCTTTAGGTTGTGTCTAATGTCAGTGAAATTATTTTTCAGTTTGGGGTTCCCAAACTGGGAGGACAGGTATAATCTCAAGACCCACCAAAATATTTGGAAATATTTGAAAACTGCACCTTTGTTCTCTTTTAGTAGATTTAGTAGATCATTTTTTATTAAAGCTGTAAATGCAAAAAGCGTATGGTAAGATATTAAAACCATTGCTAGCCTTAGATTTGACTGTTGGACTGTAAAAACTGTTTTTGAGTCATTCACCACAACAGCTAAGTGACTTTGTGCAACCCACAAATAAAAAAAACACGTATAAAAATGGATTAATGTAATTATGTGGGACAGTTGTTCGGTTAGCTACTATACTAATCGATCATGTACATTTACAGCCGTGGAAATAATTGAGAGACTATTTCAAAATTTGTTTTTCTGATTTTAAAGTCGACTATTTCTAGGTATGTGTTTAGGTAAAATGATCAAATGACATTTTTGTTTCATTCTGACCAAATTTCTCCTAAATTTTTTAATTAAAATCTTGTTTTCATTTGCATTTATTTGCAGAAAATGAAAATTGAGAAACAGGTGAAAACAACAGAAAAGATGCTGTGTATTGTTTCAGACCTCAAAAATACACGTTTAAGCAACACAACAGTCAAATTTCTACATGTATTTAGGAAAAGTTTAAAATGTTTTTTTATGTGATAACCTGGATTTTTATCTCCGTTTTCATCTGTCTTGTGTCAAAGTCTGTCAGTCTTTATGTCACTATGACTTTATGTCACTCCTGAGGTTTGATTTTGTTGAAATTCAACAAACACTGAACAGGAACGACCACGATACATCTAGAAATGATGATTAAAGGCAAATTTGGAATGCTGTGGAATATGGCCGTGTGTCTTACTTAATCACTATCGCACATCTTGTTGTTCAGCAAACTGATGACGTTTGTTTGTGCAGGAGTGCACTGTGTACTTTTCCACCTCCGTGTCATTGTACGAGGGTTGTGTTGATAGTGGTATTGTGTGTGTGTTCACACTATTCAAGAAATGCAGAAGCACAAGTGTTGGTGTCAGTAGATGGAGTGATATCCTAGTGCTTCAGGGTCTCATAAAATAGTTACGATGGGTGTTCTGGGTTGTCACTAGTTGGTTGCTTACTAACCCAGTTAAAAAAGCCCAGCTGTCTTAATACTTCGTAAGAAAATGTCCCACATAATAAAACCTTTCCGTGGTAAATATTGGAAGTATGCTACAGTATTTACTACCATTCATCAGTTTACTATAGACCGTGTGAATGGGTCCTGTAGTTCGGTCGCAGTTAAAGAAACCGTATGGTACATTGACATCTAGCGGTTGAGCTTGGTATCGCAGTCTAAATTCTAAATATTGGAGAGACAAGTTTAGCCAAGTAACGGCTCTTCTCGGTGTCCTTTGATTGTTATCAGAAATAATCTACAGACGCTCTATTGTTTGTGAACGTGTACCGGAAGTTCAGTTGGGGTCAAAGGTGCGCATGCGCAGTAACGTTTGTTTAAGTCGTTAAGATGAAACCGTCTATAGTCACAGTAGAATACTGCAGTATATACATCGACAAAGTGTAGTAATAATATACTGAAGTATATGCAGTATACTACCGTAGTAAAATCTGAAGTATTCTTTCATGTGGGTGTGACACCCAGGGTTGTGTGTTTGGACAACAGTGTCGTGAAACATGGCTCAGTGTTTTCATGTTGTGTGTTTCCAGCCTGGTTGGGAGCTTCTGGAGCCTCATGAGTTGTGTAGTCCACATCATCCTCATCAGCTGCCTGCGCTGCCCCCTGGCTGGGAGGAGAGGCAGGACAACCTGGGACGAACATACTACGTCAACCATGAGAGCAGACGCACCCAGTGGCACCGACCCACAATACAGTAAACACACACTAGCATTATACACACTACATGTGCTACAGTACAACTTCTTTCATATATTTGACTCTTTAAACATGGACGAGTTTTGTCTTTATATGGTCATGTAAACAATGGGTTTTGTGTACTTCTCATAGGCAGAGAATAGAAACAGACGTGTTTTTGTGAGATTGCGTGTTTGTAGATTTTCAGGAAACAATTAACAGCTCATAAACTCCAGTGAAGTCAGTCTACCACAGAGCTGTTTGTGTTATTCCTGCCTGTTTGTTCACTGAAGGCTTTGTGTTGTTTTACAGAGACTGTCAGACAGAGGATGAGCAGAGACAGGACAGCAACACCGAGTCTCAGCGGGCCTTTCTCACACGCAGACAAATATCTGAACACAACGAAAGCCATGAGCAGAGAGAGTCACCAGAGGTACACACAAACACACACACACACACATGTGA
This sequence comes from Triplophysa rosa, assembly GCF_024868665.1. Classification (NCBI taxonomy): domain Eukaryota; kingdom Metazoa; phylum Chordata; class Actinopteri; order Cypriniformes; family Nemacheilidae; genus Triplophysa; species Triplophysa rosa. The sequence continues at coordinate 24,559,993 of NC_079901.1, read as the reverse complement.
ACACAACGACAGCCATGAACTAAGGCTTCGTCCAAATACCCACACTTGCGGTCTTGGCCACCTGAGAGCATTTGTGCTTGATAGGAAGTAAGAGCGCAAGTTTGTCCCATATCTTTAAAATGACAACATGCTCTGCCCTTAACGCACACTGAACCCACACTATCTTGAATAGCGCTTCAGAGCGGCATTCAGGGCTAAGTGTATCCCATCATGCATCACGCTCTGGATAGAAATCATGAGACTTTTTGCTCGGGTCTCGCGAGATGCCAGTGT